>NW_024543183.1:0-42652 GCF_018167655.1 Microtus oregoni
GCTCAGTACTCAGGGTGCTGGGTGCTCAGTACTCAGGGTACTCAGTGCTCAGTACTCAGGGTGCTCAGTGCTCAGGGTGCTGGGTGCTCAGTCCTCAGGGTGCTGGGTGCTCAGTGCTCAGGGTGCTCGGTGCTCATTGCTCAGGGTCCTGGGTGCTCAGTACTCATTGTGCTGGTTGCTCAGTACTCAGGGTGCTCAGTGCTCAGTACTCAGGGTGCTCAGTGCTCAGTACTCAGGGTGCTCATTGCTCAGGGTGCTGGGTGCACAGTCCTCATGGTGCTGGGTGCTCAGTGCTCGTGGTGCTGGGTGCTCTGTACTCAGGGTGCTGGTTGCTCAGTACTCAGGGTGCTGGCTGCTCAGTACTCAGGGTGCTGGGTGCTCAATACTCAGGGTGCTCAGTGCTTGGGGTGCTGGGTGCTCAGTACTCCGGGTGCTGTGTGCTCAGTTCTCGGGGTGCTCGGTGCTCAGTACTCAGTGATCAGGGTGCTCAGTGCTCAGTGCTCAGGGTGCTGGGTGCTCAGTGCTCAGGGTGCTGGGTGCTCAGTGCTCAGGGTGCTGGGTGCTCAGTACTCAGGGTGCTGGGTGCTCGGTGCTCGGGGTGCTGGGTGCTCAGTGCTCAGTGTGCTGGGTGCTCAGTACTCAGGGTGCTGGGTGCTCAGTGCTCGGGGTGCTGGGTGCTCAGTACTCAGGGTGCTGGGTGCTCAGTACTCAGGGTGCTGTGTGCTCAGTACTCGGGTGCTGGGTGCTCAGTGCTCAGGGTGTTGGGTGCTCAGTGCTCAGTACTCAATGTGCTGGGTGCTCAGTGCTCGGGGTGCTGGGTGCTCAGTGCTCAGTACTCAGGGTGCTGGGTGCTCAGTGCTCAGGGTGCTGGGTGCTCAGTACTCAGGGTGCTCAGTGCTCAGTACACGGAGTGCTGGGTGCTCAGTGCTCGGGGTGCTGGGTGCTCAGTGCTCAGTACTCAGGGTGCTGGGTGCTCAGTGCTCAGGGTGCTGGGTGCTCAGTGCTCAGGGCGCTGGGTGCTCAGTGCTCAGGGTGCTGGGTACTCAGTGCTCAGGGTGCTCGGTGCTCAGTGCTCAGGGTGCTCAGTGCTCGGGGTGCTCGGAGCTCAGTACTCAGGATGCTGGGTGCTCAGTGCTCGGGGTGCTCGGTGCTCAGTAGTCAGGGTGCTGGGTGCTCAATGCTCTGGGTGCTGGGTGCTCAGTGCTCAGTACTCAGGGTGCTGGTGCTCAGTGCTCAGGGTGCTGGGTACTCAGTGCTCAGGGTGCTGGGTGCTCAGTACTCAGGGTGCTGGGTGCTCAGTACTCAGGGTGCTGGGTGCTCAGTGCTTGGGGTGCTATGTGCTCAGTGCTCGCGGTGCTGGGTGCTCAGTGCTCGGGGTGCTCGGTGCTCAGTACTCAGGGTGCTGGGTGCTCAGTGCTCGAGGTGCTCAGTACTCAGGGTGCTGTGTGTTCAGTGCTCAGGGTGCTGGGTGTTCAGTACTCAGGGTTCTCGGTGCTTAGTACTCAGGTTGCTGGGTGCTCAGTACTCCGGGTGCTGGGTGCTCAGTGCTAAAGGTGTTGGGTGCTCAGTACTCAGGGTGCTCATTGCTCAGGGTGCAGGGGTGCTCAGTACTCAGGGTGCTGGGTGCTCAGTACTCAGGGTGCACGGTGCTCGGGGCGCTGGGTGCTCAGTGCGCAGGGTGCTCGGAGCTCAGTACTCAGGGTGCTGGGTGCTCAGTGCTCAGGGTGCTCAGTGCTCAGTACTCAGGGTGCTGGGTGCTCAGTGCTCGGGGTGCTCGGTGCTCAGTACGTTGGGTGCTCACTACTCAGGGTGCTGGGTGCTCAGTGCTCAGGGTGCTGGGTGCTCAGTGCTCAGGGTGCTGGGTGCTCAGTGCTCAGGGTGCTGGGTGCTCAGTACTCAGGGAGCTGGGTGCTCAGTGCTCGGGGTGCTGGGTGCTCAGTGCTCGGGGTGCTGGGTGCTCAGTACTCAGGGTGCTGGGTGCTCAGTACTCGGGGTGCTGGGTGCTCAGTCCTCAGGGTGCTGAGTGCTCAGTACTCAGGGTGCTGGGTGCTCAGAGCTTGGGGTGCTGGGTGCTTTGTACTCAGGGTGCTCAGTACACAGGGTGCTGGGTGCTCAGTGCTCGGGTTCTGGGTGCTCAGTACTGAGGGTGCTGGGTGCTCAGTGCTTTGGGTTCTGGGTGCTCAGTGCTCAGGATGATCGGTGCTCAGTACTCAGGGTGCTGGCTGCTCAGTGTTCAGGGTGCTGGATGCTCAGTCCTCAGGGTGCTCAGTGCTCAGGGTGCTGGGTGCTCAGTGCTCGGGGTGCTCGGTGCTCAGTACTCAGGGTGCTGATTGCTCAGTACTCAGGGTGCTGGGTGCTCAATACTCAGGGTGCTGGGTGCTCAGGGCTCAGGGTGCTGGGTGATCAGTGCTCAGGGTGCTGGGTGCTCAGTGCTCAGGGTGCTGGGTGCTCAGTGCTCGGGGTGCTGGGTGCTCAGTACTCAGTTTACTGGGTGCTCAGTGCTCGGGGTGCTCGGTGCTCAGTACGTTGGGTGCTCACTACTCAGGGTGCTGGGTGCTCAGTGCTCGGGGTGCTCGGTGCTCAGTACTCAGGGTGCTGGGTGCTCAGTGCTCGAGGTGCTCAGTACTCAGGGTGCTGTGTGTTCAGTGCTCAGGGTGCTGGGTGTTCAGTACTCAGGGTTCTCGGTGCTTAGTACTCAGGTTGCTGGGTGCTCAGTACTCCGGGTGCTGGGTGCTCAGTGCTAAAGGTGTTGGGTGCTCAGTACTCAGGGTGCTCATTGCTCAGGGTGCAGGGTGCTCAGTACTCAGGGTGCTGGGTGCTCAGTACTCAGGGTGCACGGTGCTCGGGGCGCTGGGTGCTCAGTGCGCAGGGTGCTCGGAGCTCAGTACTCAGGGTGCTGGGTGCTCAGTGCTCAGGGTGCTCAGTGCTCAGTACTCAGGGTGCTGGGTGCTCAGTGCTCGGGGTGCTCGGTGCTCAGTACGTTGGGTGCTCACTACTCAGGGTGCTGGGTGCTCAGTGCTCAGGGTGCTGGGTGCTCAGTGCTCAGGGTGCTGGGTGCTCAGTGCTCAGGGTGCTGGGTGCTCAGTACTCAGGGAGCTGGGTGCTCAGTGCTCGGGGTGCTGGGTGCTCAGTGCTCGGGGTGCTGGGTGCTCAGTACTCAGGGTGCTGGGTGCTCAGTACTCGGGGTGCTGGGGTGCTCAGTCCTCAGGGTGCTGAGTGCTCAGTACTCAGGGTGCTGGGTGCTCAGAGCTTGGGGTGCTGGGTGCTTTGTACTCAGGGTGCTCAGTACACAGGGTGCTGGGTGCTCAGTGCTCGGGTTCTGGGTGCTCAGTACTGAGGGTGCTGGGTGCTCAGTGCTTTGGGTTCTGGGTGCTCAGTGCTCAGGATGATCGGTGCTCAGTACTCAGGGTGCTGGCTGCTCAGTGTTCAGGGTGCTGGATGCTCAGTCCTCAGGGTGCTCAGTGCTCAGGGTGCTGGGTGCTCAGTGCTCGGGGTGCTCGGTGCTCAGTACTCAGGGTGCTGATTGCTCAGTACTCAGGGTGCTGGGTGCTCAATACTCAGGGTGCTGGGTGCTCAGGGCTCAGGGTGCTGGGTGATCAGTGCTCAGGGTGCTGGGTGCTCAGTGCTCAGGGTGCTGGGTGCTCAGTGCTCGGGGTGCTGGGTGCTCAGTACTCAGTTTACTGGGTGCTCAGTGCTCGGGGTGCTCGGTGCTCAGTACGTTGGGTGCTCACTACTCAGGGTGCTGGGTGCTCAGTGCTCAGGGTGCTGGGTGCTCAGTGCTCAGGGTGCTCGGTGCTCAGTGCTCAGGGTGCTGGGTGCTCAGTACTCAGGGTGCTGGTTGCTCAGTACTCAGGGTGCTCAGTGCTCAGTACTCAGGGTGCTCAGTGCTCAGTACTCAGGGTGCTCAGTGCTCAGGGTGCTCTGTGCTCAGTCCTCAGGGTGCTGGGTGCTCAGTGCTCGGGGTGCTGGGTGCTCAATACTCAGGGTGCTGGGTGCTCAGTACTCAGGGAGCTGGGTGCTCAGTGCTCGGGGTGCTGGGTGCTCAGTGCTCGGGGTGCTGGGTGCTCAGTACTCAGGGTGCTGGGTGCTCAGTACTCGGGGTGCTGGGTGCTCAGTCCTCAGGGTGCTGAGTGCTCAGTACTCAGGGTGCTGGGTGCTCAGAGCTTGGGGTGCTGGGTGCTTTGTACTCAGGGTGCTCAGTACACAGGGTGCTGGGTGCTCAGTGCTCGGTGTGCTGGGTGCTCAGTACTGAGGGTGCTGGGTGCTCAGTGCTTTGGGTTCTGGGTGCTCAGTGCTCAGGATGATCGGTGCTCAGTACTCAGGGTGCTGGCTGCTCAGTGTTCAGGGTGCTGGGTGCTCAGTCCTCAGGGTGCTCAGTGCTCAGGTTGCTGGGTGCTCAGTGCTCGGGGTGCTCGGTGCTCAGTACTCAGGGTGCTGAGTGCTCAGTACTCAGGGTGCTGGGTGCTCAGTACTCAGGGTGCTGGGTGCTCAGTGCTCAGGGTGCTGGGTGATCAGTGCTCAGGGTGCTGGGTGCTCAGTGCTCAGGGTGCTGGGTGCTCAGTGCTCGGGGTGCTGGGTGCTCAGTACTCAGTTTGCTGGGTGCTCAGTGCTCGGGGTGCTCGGTGCTCAGTACGTTGGGTGCTCACTACTCAGGGTGCTGGGTGCTCAGTGCTCAGGGTGCTGGGTGCTCAGTGCTCAGGGTGCTCGGTGCTCAGTGCTCAGGGTGCTGGGTGCTCAGTACTCAGGGTGCTGGTTGCTCAGTACTCAGGGTGCTCAGTGCTCAGTACTCAGGGTGCTCAGTGCTCAGTACTCAGGGTGCTCAGTGCTCAGGGTGCTCTGTGCTCAGTCCTCAGGGTGCTGGGTGCTCAGTGCTCGGGGTGCTGGGTGCTCAATACTCAGGGTGCTGGTTGCTCAGTACTCAGGGTGCTGGCTGCTCAGTACTCCGGGTGCTGTGTGCTCAGGTCTCGGGGTGCTCGGTGCTCAGTACTCAGTGATCAGGGTGCTCAGTGCTCAGGGTGCTGGGTTCTCAGTGCTCAGGGTGCTGGGTGCTCAGTGCTCAGGGTGCTGGGTGCTCAGTACTCAGGGTGCTGGGTGTTCAGTGCTCGGGGTGCTGGGTGCTCAGTGCTCATTGTGCTGGGTGCTCAGTACTCAGGGTGCTGGGTGCTCAGTGCTCGGGGTGCTGGGTGCTCAGTACTCAGGGTGCTGGGTGCTCAGTACTCAGGGTGCTGTGTGCTCAGTACTCGGGTCCTGGGTGCTCAGTGCTCAGGGTGCTGGGTGCTCAGTGCTCGGGGTGCTGGGTGCTCAGTGATCAGTACTCAGGGTGCTGGGTGCTCAGTGCTCAGGGTGCTGGGTGCTCAGTGCTCAGGGTGCTGGGTGCTCAGTCCTCAGGATGCTGGGTACTCAGTGCTCAGGGTGCTGGGTGCTCAGTACTCAGGGTGCTCAGTGCTCAGTACTCGGGGTGCTGGGTGCTCAGTGCTCAGGGTGCTCACTGCTCTGTACTCGGGGTGCTGGGTGCTCAGTGCTCAGTGCTCGGGGTGCTGGGTGCTCATTCTCGGGGTGCTGGGTGCTCAGTGTTCGGGGTGCTGGGTGCTCAGTACTCAGGGTGCTGGGTGCTCAGTGCTCAGGGTGCTGGATGCTCAGTGCTCAGTACTCAGGGTGCTGGGTGCTCAGTGCTCAGGGTGCTGTGTGCTCAGTGCTCAGGGTGCTGGGTGCTCAGTGCTCAGGGTGTTGGGTACTCAGTGCTCAGGGTGCTGGGTGCTCAGTACTCAGGGTGCTGGGTGCTCAGTGCTCGGGGTGCTATGTGCTCAGTGCTCGCGGTGCTGGGTGCTCAGTGCTCAGGGTGCTGGGTGCTCAGTGCTCAGGGTGCTGGGTGCTCAGTACTCAGGGTGCTGGGTGCTCAGTGCTCGGGGTGCTGGGTGCTCAGTACTCAGGGTGCTGGGTGCTCAGTACTCAGGGTGCTGGGTGCTCAGTGCTCAGGTTGCTGGCTGATCAGTGCTCAGGGTGCTGGGTGCTCAGTGCTCAGGGTGCTGGGTGCTCAGTGCTCGGGGTGCTGGGTGCTCAGTGCTCAGGGTGCTGGGTGCTCAGTGCTTGGGGTGCTCGGTGCTCAGTATGTTGGGTGCTCACTACTCAGGGTGCTGGGTGCTCAGTGCTCAGGGTGCTGGGTGCTCAGTACTCAGGGTGCTCGGTGCTCATTGCTCAGGGTCCTGGGTGCTCAGTACTCAGGGTGCTGGTTGCTCAGTGCTTGGGGTGCTCGGTGCTCAGTATGTTGGGTGCTCACTACTCAGGGTGCTCAGTGCTCAGTACTCAGGGTGCTCAGTGCTCAGTACTCAGGGTGCTCAGTTCTCAGGGTGCTGGGTGCTCAGTCCTCAGGGTGCTGGCTGCTCAGTACTCAGGGTGCTGGGTGCTCAGTGCTCGGGGTGCTGGGTGCTCAGTACTCAGGGTGCTGGTTGCTCAGTACTCAGGGTGCTCAGTGCTGAGTACTCAGGGTGCTCAGTGCTCAGTACTCAGGGTGCTGGGTGCTCAGTGCTCAGGGTGCTGGGTGCTCAGTGCTCAGGGTGCTGGGTGCTCAGTGCTCAGGGTGCTGGGTACTCAGTACTCAGTACTCAGGGTGCTGGGTGCTCAGTGCTCGGGGTGCTGGATGCTCAGTACTCAGGGTGCTGGGTGCTCAGTAGTCAGGGTGCTGTGTGCTCAGTACTCGGGTGCTGGGTGCTCAGTGCTCAGGGTGCTCGGTGCTCAGTACTCAGTGATCAGGGTGCTCAGTGCTCAGTGCTCAGGGTGCTGGGTGCTCAGTGCTCAGGGTGCTCGGTGCTCAGTACTCAGGGTGCTGGGTGCTCAGTGCTCGGGGTGCTCGGTGCTCAGTACGTTGGGTGCACACTACTCAGGGTGCTGGGTGCTCAGTGCTCAGGGTGCTGGGTGCTCAGTGCTCAGGGTGCTGGGTGCTCAGTGCTCGGGGTGCTGGGTGCTCAGTGCTCAGGGTGCTGGGTTCTCAGTGCTCGGGGAGCTGGATGCTCAGTGCTCGGGGTGCTGGGTGCTCAGTACTCAGGGTGCTGGGTGCTCAGTACTCAGGGTGCTGGGTGCTCAGTACTCGGGTGCTGGGTGCTCAGTGCTCAGGGTGCTGGGTGCTCAGTGCTCGGGGTGCTGGGTGCTCAGTGCTCAGGGTGCTGGGTGCTCACTGCTCGGGGTGCTGGGTGCTCTGTGCTCAGTACTCAGGGTGCTGGGTGCTCAGTGCTCGGGGTGCTGGGTGCTCAGTGATCAGTACTCAGGGTGCTGGGTGCTCAGTGCTCAGGGTGCTGGGTGCTCAGTGCTCAGGGTGCTGGGTGCTCAGTCCTCAGGATGCTGGGTACTCATTGCTCAGGGTGCTGGGTGCTCAGTACTCAGGGTGCTCAGTGCTCAGTACTCGGGGTGCTGGGTGCTCAGTGCTCAGGGTGCTCACTGCTCTGTACTCGGGGTGCTGGGTGCTCAGTGCTCAGTGCTCGGGGTGCTGGGTGCTCATTCTCGGGGTGCTGGGTGCTCAGTGTTCGGGGTGCTGGGTGCTCAGTACTCAGGGTGCTGGGTGCTCAGTGCTCAGGGTGCTGGATGCTCAGTGCTCAGTACTCAGGGTGCTGGGTGCTCAGTGCTCAGGGTGCTGTGTGCTCAGTGCTCAGGGTGCTGGGTGCTCAGTGCTCAGGGTGCTGGGTACTCAGTGCTCAGGGTGCTGGGTGCTCAGTACTCAGGGTGCTGGGTGCTCAGTGCTCGGGGTGCTATGTGCTCAGTGCTCGCGGTGCTGGGTGCTCAGTGCTCAGGGTGCTCGGTGCTCAGTGCTCAGGGTGCTGGGTGCTCAGTACTCAGGGTGCTGGGTGCTCAGTGCTCGGGGTGCTGGGTGCTCAGTACTCAGGGTGCTGGGTGCTCAGTACTCAGGGTGCTGGGTGCTCAGTGCTCAGGGTGCTGGCTGATCAGTGCTCAGGGTGCTGGGTGCTCAGTGCTCAGGGTGCTGGGTGCTCAGTGCTCGGGGTGCTGGGTGCTCAGTGCTCAGGGTGCTGGGTGCTCAGTGCTTGGGGTGCTCGGTGCTCAGTATGTTGGGTGCTCACTACTCAGGGTGCTGGGTGCTCAGTGCTCAGGGTGCTGGGTGCTCAGTGCTCAGGGTGCTCGGTGCTCATTGCTCAGGGTCCTGGGTGCTCAGTACTCAGGGTGCTGGTTGCTCAGTGCTTGGGGTGCTCGGTGCTCAGTATGTTGGGTGCTCACTACTCAGGGTGCTCAGTGCTCAGTACTCAGGGTGCTCAGTGCTCAGTACTCAGGGTGCTCAGTGCTCAGGGTGCTGGGTGCTCAGTCCTCAGGGTGCTGGCTGCTCAGTACTCAGGGTGCTGGGTGCTCAGTGCTCGGGGTGCTGGGTGCTCAGTACTCAGGGTGCTGGTTGCTCAGTACTCAGGGTGCTCAGTGCTCAGTACTCAGGGTGCTCAGTGCTCAGTACTCAGGGTGCTCAGTGCTCAGGGTGCTGGGTGCTCAGTCCTCAGGGTGCTGGCTGCTCAGTACTCAGGGTGCTGGGTGCTCAATACTCAGGGTGCTCAGTGCTTGGGGTGCTGGGTGCTCAGTACTCCGGGTGCTGTGTGCTCAGTTCTCGGGGTGCTCGGTGCTCAGTACTCACTGATCAGGGTGCTCAGTGCTCAGTGCTCAGGGTGCTGGGTGCTCAGTGCTCAGGGTGCTGGGTGCTCAGTGCTCAGGGTGCTGGGTGCTCAGTACTCGGGTGCTGGGTGCTCAGTGCTCAGGGTGCTGTGTGCTCAGTGCTCGGGGTGCTGGGTGCTCAGTGCTCAGTACTCAGGGTGCTGGGTGCTCAGTGCTCGGGGTGCTGGGTGCTCAGTGCTCAGTACTCAGGGTGCTGGGTGCTCAGTGCTCAGAGTGCTGGGTGCTCAGTGCTCAGGCTGCTGGGTGCTCAGTGCTCAGGGTGCTGGGTACTCAGTGCTCAGGGTGCTGCGTGCTCAGTACTCAGGGTGCTCAGTGCTCAGTACTCGGGGTGCTGGGTGCTCAGTGCTCGGGTGCTGCGTGCTCAGTGCTCAGTACTCAGGGTGCTGGGTGCTCAGTGCTCAGGGTGCTGGGTGCTCAGTGCTCAGGGCGCTGGGTGCTCAGTGCTCAGGGTGCTGGGTACTCAGTGCTCAGGGTGCTCGGTGCTCAGTGCTCAGGGTGCTCAGTGCTCGGGGTGCTCGGAGCTCAGTACTCAGGGTGCTGGGTGCTCAGTGCTCGGGGTGCTCGGTGCTCAGTACTCAGGGTGCTGGGTGCTCACTGCTCGGGGTGCTGGGTGCTCAGTGCTCAGTACTCAGGGTGCTGGGTGCTCAGTGCTCAGGGTGCTGTGTGCTCAGTGCTCAGGGTGCTGGGTGCTCAGTGCTCAGGGTGCTGGGTACACAGTGCTCAGGGTGCTGGGTGCTCAGTACTCAGGGTGCTGGGTGCTCAGTACTCAGGGTGCTGGGTGCTCAGTGCTCGGGGTGCTATGTGCTCAGTGCTCGCGGTGGTGGGTGCTCATTGCTCAGGGTGCTCGGTGCTCAGTACTCAGTGTCCTGGGTGCTCAGTACTCAGGGTGCTGGGTGCTCAGTGCTCAGGGTGCTGGCTGATCAGTGCTCAGGGTGCTGGGTGCTCAGTGCTCAGGGTGCTGGGTGCTCAGTGCTCGGGGTGCTGGGTGCTCAGTACTCAGGGTGCTGGGTGCTCAGTGCTTGGGATGCTCGGTGCTCAGTACGTTGGGTGCTCACTACTCAGGGTGCTGGGTGCTCAGTGCTCAGGGTGCTGGGTGCTCAGTGCTCAGGGTGCTCGGTGCTCATTGCTCAGGGTCCTGGGTGCTCAGTACTCATTGTGCTGGTTGCTCAGTACTCAGGGTGCTCAGTGCTCAGTACTCAGGGTGCTCAGTGCTCAGTACTCAGGGTGCTCATTGCTCAGGGTGCTGGGTGCACAGTCCTCATGGTGCTGGGTGCTCAGTGCTCGTGGTGCTGGGTGCTCTGTACTCAGGGTGCTGGTTGATCAGTACTCAGGGTGCTGGCTGCTCAGTACTCAGGGTGCTGGGTGCTCAATACTCAGGGTGCTCAGTGCTTGGGGTGCTGGGTGCTCAGTACTCCGGGTGCTGTGTGCTCAGTTCTCGGGGTGCTCGGTGCTCAGTACTCAGTGATCAGGGTGCTCAGTGCTCAGTGCTCAGGGTGCTGGGTGCTCAGTGCTCAGGGTGCTGGGTGCTCAGTGCTCAGGGTGCTGGGTGCTCAGTACTCAGGGTGCTGGGTGCTCGGTGCTCGGGGTGCTGGGTGCTCAGTGCTCAGTGTGCTGGGTGCTCAGTACTCAGGGTGCTGGGTGCTCAGTGCTCGGGGTGCTGGGTGCTCAGTACTCAGGGTGCTGGGTGCTCAGTACTCAGGGTGCTGTGTGCTCAGTACTCGGGTGCTGGGTGCTCAGTGCTCAGGGTGCTGGGTGCTCAGTGCTCGGGGTGTTGGGTGCTCAGTGCTCAGTACTCATGGTGCTGGGTGCTCAGTGCTCGGGGTGCTGGGTGCTCAGTGCTCAGTACTCAGGGTGCTGGGTGCTCAGTGCTCAGGGTGCTGGGTGCTCAGTACTCAGGGTGCTCAGTGCTCAGTACTCGGGGTGCTGGGTGCTCAGTGCTCGGGGTGCTGGGTGCTCAGTGCTCAGTACTCAGGGTGCTGGGTGCTCAGTGCTCAGGGTGCTGGGTGCTCAGTGCTCAGGGCGCTGGGTGCTCAGTGCTCAGGGTGCTGGGTACTCAGTGCTCAGGGTGCTCGGTGCTCAGTGCTCAGGGTGCTCAGTGCTCGGGGTGCTCGGAGCTCAGTACTCAGGGTGCTGGGTGCTCAGTGCTCGGGGTGCTGGGTGCTCAGTGATCAGTACTCAGGGTGCTGGGTACTCAGTGCTCAGGGTGCTGGGTGCTCAGTGCTCAGGGTGCTGGGTGCTCAGTCCTCAGGATGCTGGGTACTCATTGCTCAGGGTGCTGGGTGCTCAGTACTCAGGGTGCTCAGTGCTCAGTACTCGGGGTGCTGGGTGCTCAGTGCTCAGGGTGCTCACTGCTCTGTACTCGGGGTGCTGGGTGCTCAGTGCTCAGTGCTCGGGGTGCTGGGTGCTCATTCTCGGGGTGCTGGGTGCTCAGTGTTCGGGGTGCTGGGTGCTCAGTACTCAGGGTGCTGGGTGCTCAGTGCTCAGGGTGCTGGATGCTCAGTGCTCAGTACTCAGGGTGCTGGGTGCTCAGTGCTCAGGGTGCTGTGTGCTCAGTGCTCAGGGTGCTGGGTGCTCAGTGCTCAGGGTGCTGGGTACTCAGTGCTCAGGGTGCTGGGTGCTCAGTACTCAGGCTGCTGGGTGCTCAGTGCTCGGGGTGCTATGTGCTCAGTGCTCGCGGTGCTGGGTGCTCAGTGCTCAGGGTGCTCGGTGCTCAGTGCTCAGGGTGCTGGGTGCTCAGTACTCAGGGTGCTGGGTGCTCAGTGCTCGGGGTGCTGGGTGCTCAGTACTCAGGGTGCTGGGTGCTCAGTACTCAGGGTGCTGGGTGCTCAGTGCTCAGGGTGCTGGCTGATCAGTGCTCAGGGTGCTGGGTGCTCAGTGCTCAGGGTGCTGGGTGCTCAGTGCTCGGGGTGCTGGGTGCTCAGTGCTCAGGGTGCTGGGTGCTCAGTGCTTGGGGTGCTCGGTGCTCAGTATGTTGGGTGCTCACTACTCAGGGTGCTGGGTGCTCAGTGCTCAGGGTGCTGGGTGCTCAGTGCTCAGGGTGCTCGGTGCTCATTGCTCAGGGTCCTGGGTGCTCAGTACTCAGGGTGCTGGTTGCTCAGTGCTTGGGGTGCTCGGTGCTCAGTATGTTGGGTGCTCACTACTCAGGGTGCTCAGTGCTCAGTACTCAGGGTGCTCAGTGCTCAGTACTCAGGGTGCTCAGTGCTCAGGGTGCTGGGTGCTCAGTCCTCAGGGTGCTGGCTGCTCAGTACTCAGGGTGCTGGGTGCTCAGTGCTCGGGGTGCTGGGTGCTCAGTACTCAGGGTGCTGGTTGCTCAGTACTCAGGGTGCTCAGTGCTCAGTACTCAGGGTGCTCAGTGCTCAGTACTCAGGGTGCTCAGTGCTCAGGGTGCTGGGTGCTCAGTCCTCAGGGTGCTGGCTGCTCAGTACTCAGGGTGCTGGGTGCTCAATACTCAGGGTGCTCAGTGCTTGGGGTGCTGGGTGCTCAGTACTCCGGGTGCTGTGTGCTCAGTTCTCGGGGTGCTCGGTGCTCAGTACTCACTGATCAGGGTGCTCAGTGCTCAGTGCTCAGGGTGCTGGGTGCTCAGTGCTCAGGGTGCTGGGTGCTCAGTGCTCAGGGTGCTGGGTGCTCAGTACTCGGGTGCTGGGTGCTCAGTGCTCAGGGTGCTGTGTGCTCAGTGCTCGGGGTGCTGGGAGCTCAGTGCTCAGTACTCAGGGTGCTGGGTGCTCAGTGCTCGGGGTGCTGGGTGCTCAGTGCTCAGTACTCAGGGTGCTGGGTGCTCAGTGCTCAGAGTGCTGGGTGCTCAGTGCTCAGGCTGCTGGGTGCTCAGTGCTCAGGGTGCTGGGTACTCAGTGCTCAGGGTGCTGCGTGCTCAGTACTCAGGGTGATCAGTGCTCAGTACTCGGGGTGCTGGGTGCTCAGTGCTCGGGTGCTGCGTGCTCAGTGCTCAGTACTCAGGGTGCTGGGTGCTCAGTGCTCAGGGTGCTGGGTGCTCAGTGCTCAGGGCGCTGGGTGCTCAGTGCTCAGGGTGCTGGGTACTCAGTGCTCAGGGTGCTCGGTGCTCAGTGCTCAGGGTGCTCAGTGCTCGGGGTGCTCGGAGCTCAGTACTCAGGGTGCTGGGTGCTCAGTGCTCGGGGTGCTCGGTGCTCAGTACTCAGGGTGCTGGGTGCTCACTGCTCGGGGTGCTGGGTGCTCAGTGCTCAGTACTCAGGGTGCTGGGTGCTCAGTGCTCAGGGTGCTGTGTGCTCAGTGCTCAGGGTGCTGGGTGCTCAGTGCTCAGGGTGCTGGGTACACAGTGCTCAGGGTGCTGGGTGCTCAGTACTCAGGGTGCTGGGTGCTCAGTACTCAGGGTGCTGGGTGCTCAGTGCTCGGGGTGCTATGTGCTCAGTGCTCGCGGTGGTGGGTGCTCATTGCTCAGGGTGCTCGGTGCTCAGTGCTCAGGGTGCTGGGTGCTCAGTACTCCGGGTGCTGGGTGCTCAGTGCTCGGGGTCCTGGGCGCTCAGTACTCAGTGTCCTGGGTGCTCAGTACTCAGGGTGCTGGGTGCTCAGTGCTCAGGGTGCTGGCTGATCAGTGCTCAGGGTGCTGGGTGCTCAGTGCTCAGGGTGCTGGGTGCTCAGTGCTCGGGGTGCTGGGTGCTCAGTACTCAGGGTGCTGGGTGCTCAGTGCTTGGGATGCTCGGTGCTCAGTACGTTGGGTGCTCACTACTCAGGGTGCTGGGTGCTCAGTGCTCAGGGTGCTGGGTGCTCAGTGCTCAGGGTGCTCAGTGCTCAGTACTCAGGGTGCTCAGTGCTCAGTACTCAGGGTGCTCATTGCTCAGGGTGCTGGGTGCACAGTCCTCATGGTGCTGGGTGCTCAGTGCTCGTGGTGCTGGGTGCTCTGTACTCAGGGTGCTGGTTGATCAGTACTCAGGGTGCTGGCTGCTCAGTACTCAGGGTGCTGGGTGCTCAATACTCAGGGTGCTCAGTGCTCGGGGTGCTGGGTGCTCAGTGCTCAGTGTGCTGGGTGCTCAGTACTCAGGGTGCTGGGTGCTCAGTGCTCGGGGTGCTGGGTGCTCAGTACTCAGGGTGCTGGGTGCTCAGTACTCAGGGTGCTGTGTGCTCAGTACTCGGGTGCTGGGTGCTCAGTGCTCAGGGTGCTGGGTGCTCAGTGCTCGGGGTGTTGGGTGCTCAGTGCTCAGTACTCAGGGTGCTGGGTGCTCAGTGCTCGGGGTGCTGGGTGCTCAGTGCTCAGTACTCAGGGTGCTGGGTGCTCAGTGCTCAGGGTGCTGGGTGCTCAGTACTCAGGGTGCTCAGTGCTCAGTACTCGGGGTGCTGGGTGCTCAGTGCTCGGGGTGCTGGGTGCTCAGTGCTCAGTACTCAGGGTGCTGGGTGCTCAGTGCTCAGGGTGCTGGGTGCTCAGTGCTCAGGGCGCTGGGTGCTCAGTGCTCAGGGTGCTGGGTACTCAGTGCTCAGGGTGCTCGGTGCTCAGTGCTCAGGGTGCTCAGTGCTCGGGGTGCTCGGAGCTCAGTACTCAGGATGCTGGGTGCTCAGTGCTCGGGGTGCTCGGTGCTCAGTAGTCAGGGTGCTGGGTGCTCACTGCTCTGGGTGCTGGGTGCTCAGTGCTCAGTACTCAGGGTGCTGGGTGCTTAGTGCTCAGTGTGCTGGGTACTCAGTGCTCAGGGTGCTGGGTGCTCAGTACTCAGGGTGCTGGGTGCTCAGTACTCAGGGTGCTGGGTGCTCAGTGCTCGGGGTGCTATGTGCTCAGTGCTCGCGGTGCTGGGTGCTCAGTGCTCGGGGTGCTCGGTGCTCAGTACTCAGGGTGCTGGGTGCTCAGTGCTCGAGGTGCTCAGTACTCAGGGTGCTGTGTGTTCAGTGCTCAGGGTGCTGGGTGCTCAGTACTCAGGGTTCTCGGTGCTTAGTACTCAGGTTGCTGGGTGCTCAGTACTCCGGGTGCTGGGTGCTCAGTGCTAAAGGTGTTGGGTGCTCAGTACTCAGGGTGCTCATTGCTCAGGGTGCAGGGTGCTCAGTACTCAGGGTGCTGGGTGCTCAGTACTCAGGGTGCACGGTGCTCGGGGCGCTGGGTGCTCAGTGCTCAGGGTGCTCGGAGCTCAGTACTCAGGGTGCTGGGTGCTCAGTGCTCAGGGTGCTCAGTGCTCAGTACTCAGGGTGCTGGGTGCTCAGTGCTCGGGGTGCTCGGTGCTCAGTACGTTGGGTGCTCACTACTCAGGGTGCTGGGTGCTCAGTGCTCAGGGTGCTGGGTGCTCAGTGCTCAGGGTGCTGGGTGCTCAGTGCTCAGGGTGCTGGGTGCTCAGTACTCAGGGAGCTGGGTGCTCAGTGCTCGGGGTGCTGGGTGCTCAGTGCTCGGGGTGCTGGGTGCTCAGTACTCAGGGTGCTGGGTGCTCAGTACTCGGGGTGCTGGGTGCTCAGTCCTCAGGGTGCTGAGTGCTCAGTACTCAGGGTGCTGGGTGCTCAGAGCTTGGGGTGCTGGGTGCTTTGTACTCAGGGTGCTCAGTACACAGGGTGCTGGGTGCTCAGTGCTCGGGGTGCTGGGTGCTCAGTACTGAGGGTGCTGGGTGCTCAGTGCTTTGGGTTCTGGGTGCTCAGTGCTCAGGATGATCGGTGCTCAGTACTCAGGGTGCTGGCTGCTCAGTGTTCAGGGTGCTGGGTGCTCAGTCCTCAGGGTGCTCAGTGCTCAGGGTGCTGGGTGCTCAGTGCTCGGGGTGCTCGGTGCTCAGTACTCAGGGTGCTGAGTGCTCAGTACTCAGGGTGCTGGGTGCTCAGTACTCAGGGTGCTGGGTGCTCAGTGCTCAGGGTGCTGGGTGATCAGTGCTCAGGGTGCTGGGTGCTCAGTGCTCAGGGTGCTGGGTGCTCAGTGCTCGGGGTGCTGGGTGCTCAGTACTCAGTTTGCTGGGTGCTCAGTGCTCGGGGTGCTCGGTGCTCAGTACGTTGGCTGCTCACTACTCAGGGTGCTGGGTGCTCAGTGCTCAGGGTGCTGGGTGCTCAGTGCTCAGGGTGCTCGGTGCTCAGTGCTCAGGGTGCTGGGTGCTCAGTACTCAGGGTGCTGGTTGCTCAGTACTCAGGGTGCTCAGTACTCAGGGTGCTCAGTGCTCAGTACTCAGGGTGCTCAGTGCTCAGGGTGCTCTGTGCTCAGTCCTCAGGGTGCTGGGTGCTCAGTGCTCGGGGTGCTGAGTGCTCAATACTCAGGGTGCTGGTTGCTCAGTACTCAGGGTGCTGGCTGCTCAGTACTCAGGGTGCTGGGTGCTCAATACTCAGGGTGCTCAGTGCTTGGGGTGCTGGGTGCTCAGTACTCCGGGTGCTGGGTGCTCAGTTCTCGGGGTGCTGGGTGCTCAGTACTCGGAGTGCTGGGTGCTCAGTACTCAGTGATCAGGGTGCTCAGTGCTCAGTGCTCAGGGTGCTGGGTGCTCAGTGCTCAGGGTGCTGGGTGCTCAGTGCTCAGGGTGCTGGGTGCTCAGTACTCAGTGTGCTGGGTGCTCAGTGCTCGGGGTGCTGGGTGCTCAGTGCTCAGGGTGCTGGGTGCTCAGTACTCAGGGTGCTGGGTGCTCAGTACTCGGAGTGCTGGGTGCTCAGTACTCAGGGTGCTGGGTGCTCAGTACTCAGGGTGCTGTGTGCTCAGTACTCGGGTGCTGGGTGCTCAGTGCTCAGGGTGCTGGGTGCTCAGTGCTCGGGGTGCTGGGTGCTCAGTGCTCAGTACTCAGGGTGCTGGGTGCTCAGTGCTCGGGGTGCTGGGTGCTCAGTGCTCAGTACTCAGGGTGCTGGGTGCTCAGTGCTCAGGTTCCTGGGTGCTCAGTGCTCAGGGTGCTGGGTGCTCAGTGCTCAGGGTGCTGGGTGCTCAGTACTCGGGGTGCTCGGTGCTCAGTGCTCAGGGTGCTGAGTGCTCAGTACTTTGGGTGCTGGGTACTCAGTGCTCAGGGTGCTCGGTGCTCAGTACTTGGGGTGCTGGGTGCTCATTCTCGGGGTGCTGGGTGCTCAGTGTTCGGGGTGCTGGGTGCTCAGTACTCAGGGTGCTGGGTGCTCAGTGCTCAGGTTGCTGGGTGCTCAGTACTCAGGGTGCGTGGTGCTCATTGCTCAGGGTGCTGGGTGCTCAGTACACAGGGTGCTGGGAGCTCAGTGCTCAGGGTGATCGGTGCTCAGTACTCAGAGTGCTCAGTACTCATGGTACTGGGTGCTCAGTGCTCGGGGTGCTGGGTGCTCAGTACTGAGGGTGCTTTGGGTTCTGGGTGCTCAGTGCTCAGGATGATCGGTGCTCAGTACTCAGGGTGCTGCGTGCTCAGTGCTCAGGGTGCTGGGTGCTCAGTCCTCAGCTTGCTCAGTGCTCAGGGTGCTGGGTGCTCAGTGCTCGGGGTGCTCGGTGCTCAGTACTCAGGGTGCTGAGTGCTCAGTACTCAGGGTGCTGGGTGCTCAGTACTCAGGGTGCTGGGTGCTCAGTGCTCAGGGTGCTGGGTGATCAGTGCTCAGGGTGCTGGGTGCTCAGTGCTCAGGGTGCTGGGTGCTCAGTGCTCGGGGTGCTGGGTGCTCAGTGCTCGGGGTGCTGGGTGCTCAGTACTCAGGGTGCTGGGTGCTCAGTGCTCGGGGTGCTCGGTGCTCAGTACGTTGGGTGCTCACAACACAGGGTGCTGGGTGCTCAGTGCTCAGGGTGCTGGGTGCTCAGTGCTCAGGGTGCTCGGTGCTCAGTGCTCAGGGTGCTGGGTGCTCAGTACTCAGGGTGCTGGTTGCTCAGTACTCAGGGTGTTCAGTGCTCAGTACTCAGGGTGCTCAGTGCTCAGTACCCAGGGTGCTCAGTGCTCAGGGTGCTGGGTGCTCAGTCCTCAGGGTGCTGGGTGCTCAGTGCTCAGGGTGCTCGGTGCTCAGTGCTCAGGGTGCTGGGTGCTCAGTACTCAGGGTGCTGGGTGCTCAGTGCTCGGGGTGCTGGGTGCTCAGTACTCAGGGTGCTGGGTGCTCAGTACTCAGGGTGCTGGGTGCTCAGTGCTCAGGGTGCTGGGTGATCAGTGCTCAGGGTGCTGGGTGCTCAGTGCTCAGGGTGCGGTGTGCTCAGTGCTCGGGGTGCTGGGTGCTCAGTACTCAGGGTGCTGGGTGCTCAGTGCATGGGGTGCTCGGTGCTCAGTACGTTGGGTGCTCACTACTCAGGGTGCTGGGTGCTCAGTGCTCAGGGTGCTGGGTGCTCAGTGCTCAGGGTGCTCGGTGCTCATTGCTCAGGGTCCTGGGTGCTCAGTACTCAGGGTGCTGGTTGCTCAGTACTCAGGGTGCTCAGTGCTCAGTACTCAGGGTGCTCTGTGCTCAGTACTCAGGGTGCTCAGTGCTCAAGGTGCTGGGTGCTCAGTGCTCAGGGTGCTGGCTGATCAGTGATCAGGGTACTGGGTGCTCAGTGCTCAGGGTGCTGGGTGCTCAGTGCTCGGGGTGCTGGGTGCTCAGTACTCAGGGTGCTGGGTGCTCAGTGCTTGGGGTGCTCGGTGCTCAGTACGTTGTGTGCTCACTACTCAGGGTGCTGGATGCTCAGTGCTCAGGGTGCGGGGTGCTCAGTGCTCAGGATGCTCGCTGCTCATTGCTCAGGGTCCTGGGTGCTCAGTACTCAGGGTGCTGGTTGCTCAGTACTCAGGATGCTCAGTGCTCAGTACTCAGGGTGCTCAGTGCTCAGTACTCAGGGTGCTCAGTGCTCAGGGTGCTGGGTGCTCAGTCCTCAGGGTGCTGGGTGCTCAGAGCTCGTGGTGCTGGGTGCTCTGTACTCAGGGTGCTGGTTGCTCAGTACTCAGGGTGCTGGCTGCTCAGTACTCAGGGTGCTGTGTGCTCAATACTCAGGGTGCTCAGTGCTAGGCGTGCTGGGTGATCAGTACTCCGGGTGCTGTGTGCTCAGTTCTCGGGGTGCTCTGTGCTCAGTACTCAGTGATCAGGGTGCTCAGTGCTCAGGGTGCTGGGTGCTCAGTGCTCAGGGTGCTGGGTGCTCAGTGCTCAGGGTGCTGGGTGCTCAGTACTCAGGGTGCTGGGTGCTCAGTGCTCGGGGTGCTGGGTGCTCAGTGCTCAGGGTGCTGGGTGGTCAGTACTCAGGGTGCTGGGTGCTCAGTGCTCGGGGTGCTGGGTGCTCAGTACTCAGGGTGCTGGGTGCTCAGTACTCAGGGTGCTGTGTGCTCAGTACTCGGGTGCTGGGTGCTCAGTGCTCAGGGTGCTGGGTGCTCAGTGCTCAGGGTGTTGGGTGCTCATTGCTCAGTACTCAGGGTGCTGGGTGCTCAGTGCTCGGGGTGCTGGGTGCTCAGTGCTCAGTACTCAGGGTGCTGGGTGCTCAGTTCTCAGGGTGCTGGGTCCTCAGTGCTCAGGGTGCTGGGTGCTCAGTGCTCAGGGTGCTGGGTACTCAGTGCTCAGGCTGCTGGGTGCTCAGTACTCAGGGTGCTCAGTGCTCAGTACTCGGGGTGCTGGGTGCTCAGTGCTCAGGGTGCTGGGTTCTCAGTGCTCAGTACTCAGGGTGCTGGGTGCTCAGTGCTCAGGGTGCTGGGTGCTCAGTGCTCAGGGCGCTGGGTGCTCAGTGCTCAGGGTGCTGGGTACTCAGTGCTCAGGGTGCTCGGTGCTCAGTGCTCAGGGTGCTCAGTGCTCTGGGTGCTCGGAGCTCAGTACTCAGGGTGCTGGGTGCTCAGTGCTCGGGGTGCTCGGTGCTCAGTACTCAGGGTGCTGGGTGCTCACTGCTCGGGGTGCTGGGTGCTCAGTGCTCGGTACTCAGGGTGCTGGGTGCTCAGTGCTCAGGGTGCTGTGTGCTCAGTGCTCAGGGTGCTGGGTGCTCAGTGCTCAGGGTGCTGGGTACTCAGTGCTCAGGGTGCTGGGTGCTCAGTACTCAGGGTGCTGGGTGCTCAGTATTCAGGGTGCTGGGTGCTCAGTGCTCGGGGTGCTATGTGCTCAGTGCTCGCGGTGCTGGGTGCTCAGTGCTCGGGGTGCTCGGTGCTCAGTACTCAGGGTGCTGGGTGCTCAGTCCTCGAGGTGCTCAGTACTCAGGTTGCTGTGTGTTCAGTGCTCAGGTTGCTGGGTGCTCAGTACTCAGGGTTCTCGGTGCTTAGTACTCAGGGTGCTGGGTGCTCAGTACTCCGGGTGCTGGGTGCTCAGTGCTCAAGGTGCTGGGTGCTCAGTTCTCAGGGTGCTCATTGCTCAGGGTGCAGGGTGCTCAGTACTCAGGGTGCTGGGTGCTCAGTACTCAGGGTGCTCGGTGCTCGGGGCGCTGGGTGCTCAGTGCTCGGTGTGCTTGGAGCTCAGTACTCAGGGTGCTGGGTGCTCAGTGCTCAGGGTGCTCGGTGCTCAGTACTCAGGGTGCTGGGTGCTCAGTGCTCAGGGTGCTGGGTGCTCAGTGCTCAGGGTGCTGGGTGCTCAGTGCTCAGGGTGTTGGGTGCTCAGTACTCAGGGAGCTGGGTGCTCAGTGCTCGGGGTGCTGGGTGCTCAGTGCTCGGGGTGCTGGGTGCTCAGTACTCAGGGTGCTGGGAGCTCAGTACTCAGGGTGCTGGGTGCTCAGTACTCAGGGTGCTGAGTGCTCAGTACTCAGGGTGCTGGGTGCTCCAGTGCTTGGGGTGCTGGGTGCTTTGTACTCAGGGTGCTCAGTACACAGGGTGCTGGGTGCTCAGTGCTCGGGGTGCTGGGTGCTCAGTACTGAGGGTGCTGGGTGCTCAGTGCTTTGGGTTCTGGGTGCTCAGTGCTCAGGATGATCGGTGCTCAGTACTCAGGGTGCTGGGTGCTCAGTGTTCTGGGTGCTGGGTGCTCAGTCCTCAGGGTGCTCAGTGCTCAGGGTGCTGGGTGCTCAGTGTTCGGGGTGCTCGGTACTCAGTACTCAGGGTGCTGAGTGCTCAGTACTCAGGGTGCTGGGTGCTCAGTACTCAGGGTGCTGGGTGCTCAGTGCTCAGGGTGCTGGGTGATCAGTGCTCAGGGTGCTGGGTGCTCAGTTCTCAGGGTGCTGGGTGCCCAGTGCTCGGTGTGCTGGGTGCTCAGTACTGAGGGTGCTGGGTGCTCAGTGCTCGGGGTGCTCGGTGCTCAGTACGTTGGGTGCTCACTACTCAGGGTGCTGGGTGCTCAGTGCTCAGGGTGCTGGGAGCTCAGTGCTCAGGGTGCTCGGTGCTCAGTGCTCAGGGTGCTGGGTGCTCAGTACTCAGGGTGCTGGTTGCTCAGTACTCAGGGTGCTCAGTGCTCAGTACTCAGGGTGCTCAGTGCTCTTTACTCAGGGTGCTCAGTGCTCAGGGTGCTCTGTGCTCAGTCCTCAGGGTGCTGGGTGCTCAGTGCTCGGGGTGCTGGGTGCTCTATACTCAGGGTGCTGTTTGCTCAGTACTCAGGGTGCTGGCTGCTCAGTACTCAGGGTGCTGGGTGCTCAATACTCAGGGTGCTCAGTGCTTGGGGTGCTGGGTGCTCAGTACTCCGGCTGCTGGGTGCTCAGTTCTCGGGGTGCTCGGTGCTCAGTACTCAGTGATCAGGGTGCTCAGTGCTCAGGGTGCTGGGTGCTCAGTGCTCAGTGATCAGGGTGCTGGGTGATCAGGGTGCTGGGTGCTCAGTGCTCAGGGTGCTCGGTGCTCAGTACTCAGGGTGCTGGGTGCTCAGTGCTCGGGGTGCTGGGTGCTCAGTGCTCAGGGTGCTGGGTGCTCAGTACTCAGGGTGCTGGGTGCTCAGTACTCGGAGTGCTGGGTGCTCAGTACTCAGGGTGCTGGGTGCTCAGTACTCAGGGTGCTGTGTGCTCAGTACTCGGGTGCTGGGTGCTCAGTGCTCAGGGTGCTGTTTGCTCAGTGCTCGGGGTGCTGGGTGCTCAGTGCTCAGTACTCTGGGTGCTGGGTGCTCAGTGCTCGGGGTGCTGGGTGCTCAGTGCTCAGTACTCAGGGTGCTGGGTGCTCAGTGCTCAGGTTCCTGGGTGCTCAGTGCTCAGGGTGCTGGGTGCTCAGTGCTCAGGGTGCTGGGTGCTCAGTACTCGGGGTGCTCGGTGCTCAGTGCTCAGGGTGCTGAGTGCTCAGTACTCAGGGTGCTGGGTACTCAGTTCTCAGGGTGCTCGGTGCTCAGTACTCGGGGTGCTGGGTGCTCATTCTCGGGGTGCTGGGCGCTCAGTGTTCGGGGTGCTGGGTGCTCAGTACTCAGGGTGCTGGGTGCTCAGTGCTCAGGGTGCTTGGTGCTCATTGCTCAGTGTGCTGGGTGCTCAGTACTCAGGGTGCTGGGAGCTCAGTGCTCGGGGTGATCGGTGCTCAGTACTCAGAGTGCTCGGTACTCATGGTGCTGGGTGCTCAGTGCTCGGGGTGCTGGGTGCTCAGTACTGAGGGTGCTTTGGGTTCTGGGTGCTCAGTGCTCAGGGTGCTGGGTGCTCAGTACTCAGGGTGCTGGTTGCTCAGTACTCAGGGTGTTCAGTGCTCAGTACTCAGGGTGCTCAGTGCTCAGTACTCAGGGTGCTCAGTGCTCAGGGTGCTGGGTGCTCAGTCCTCAGGGTGCTGAGTGCTCAGTACTCAGGGTGCTGGGTGCTCAGTACTCAGGGTGCTGGGTGCTCAGTGCTCAGGGTGCTGGGTGATCAGTGCTCAGGGTGCTGGGTGCTCAGTGCTCAGGGTGCTGGGTGCTCAGTGCTCAGGGTGCTCGGTGCTCAGTGCTCAGGGTGCTGGGTGCTCAGTACTCAGGGTGCTGGGTGCTCAGTGCTCGGGGTGCTGGGTGCTCAGTACTCAGGGTGCTGGGTGCTCAGTACTCAGGGTGCAGGGTGCTCAGTGCTCAGGGCGCTGGGTGATCAGTGCTCAGGGTGCTGGGTGCTCAGTGCTCAGGGTGCTGGGTGCTCAGTGCTCGGGGTGCTGGGTGCTCAGTACTCAGGGTGCTGGGTGCTCAGTGCTTGGGGTGCTCGGTGCTCAGTACGTTGGGTGCTCACTACTCAGGGTGCTTTGTGCTCAGTGCTCAGGGTGCTGGGTGCTCAGTGCTCAGGATGCTCGGTGCTCATTGCTCAGGGTCCTGGGTGCTCAGTACTCAGGGTGCTGGTTGCTCAGTACTCAGGGTGCTCAGTGCTCAGTACTCAGGGTGCTCAGTGCTCAGTACTCAGGGTGCTCAGTGCTCAGGGTGCTGGGTGCTCAGTCCTCAGGGTGCTGGGTGCACAGTGCTCGGGGTGCTGGGTGCTCTGTACTCAGGGTGCTGGTTGCTCAGTACTCAGGGTGCTGGCTGCTCAGTACTCAGGGTGCTGGGTGCTCAATACTCAGGGTGCTCAGTGCTTGGGCTGCTGGGTGCTCAGTACTCCGGGTGCTGGGTGCTCAGTTCTCGGGGTGCTCGGTGCTCAGTACTCAGTGATCAGGGTGCTCAGTGCTCAGTGCTCAGGGTGCTCCGTGCTCAGTGCTCAGGGTGCTGGGTGCTCAGTGCTCAGGGTGCTGGGTGCTCAGTACTCAGGGTGCTGGGTGCTCAGTGCTCGGAGTGCTGTGTGCTCAGTGCTCAGGGTGCTGGGTGCTCAGTACTCAGGGTGCTGGGTGCTCAGTGCTCGGGGTGCTGGGTGCTCAGTACTCAGGGTGCTGGGTGCTCAGTACTCAGGGTGCTGTGTGCTCAGTACTCGGGTGCTGGGTGCTCAGTGCTCAGGGTGCTGGGTGCTCAGTGCTCGGGGTGCTGGGTGCTCAGTGCTCAGTACTCAGGGTGCTGGGTGCTCAGTGCTCGGGGTGCTGGGTGCTCAGTGCTCAGTACTCAGGGTGCTGGGTGCTCAGTGCTCAGGATGCTGGGTGCTCAGTGCTCAGGGTGCTGGGTGCTCAGTGCTAAGGGTGCTGGGTACTCAGTGCTCAGGGTGCTGGGTGCTCAGTACTCAGGGTGCTCAGTGCTCAGTGCTCAGGGTGCTGGGTACTCAGTGCTCAGGGTGCTCGGTGCTCAGTGCTCAGGGTGCTCAGTGCTCGGGGTGCTCGGAGCTCAGTACTCAGGGTGCTGGGTGCTCAGTGCCCGGGGTGCTCGGTGCTCAGTACTCAGGGTGCTGGGTGCTCACTGCTCGGGGTGCTGGGTGCTCAGTGATCAGTACTCAGGGTGCTGGAGGCTCAGTGCTCAGGGTGCTGTGTGCTCAGTGCTCAGGGTGCTGGGTGCTCAGTGCTCAGGGTGCTGGGTACTCAGTGCTCAGGGTGCTGGGTGCTCAGTACTCAGGGTGCTGGGTGCTCAGTACTCAGGGTGCTGGGTGCTCAGTGCTCGGGGTGCTATGTGCTCAGTGCTCGCGGTGCTGGGTGCTCAGTGCTCGGGGTGCTCGGTGCTCAGTACTCAGGTTTCTGGGTGCTCAGTGCTCGAGGTGCTCAGTACTCAGGGTGCTGTGTGTTCAGTGCTCAGGGTGCTGGTTGCTCAGTAATCAGGGTTCTCGGTGCTTAGTACTCAGGGTGCTGGGTGCTCAGTACTCCGGGTGCTGGGTGCTCAGTGCTCAAGGTGCTGGGTGCTCAGTACTCAGGGTGCTCATTGCTCAGGATGCAGGGTGCTCAGTACTCAGGGTGCTGGGTGCTCAGTACTCAGGGTGCTCGGTGCTCGGGGTGCTGGGTGCTCAGTGCTCGGGGTGCTCGGAGCTCAGTACTCAGGGTGCTGGGTGCTCAGTACTCAGGGTGCTCGGTGCTCAGTACTCAGGGTGCTGGGTGCTCAGTGCTCGGGGTGCTCGGTGCTCAGTACGTTGGGTGCTCACTACTCAGGGTGCTGGGTGCTCAGTGCTCAGGGTGCTGGGTGCTCAGTTCTCAGGGTGCTGGGTGCTCAGTGCTCAGGGTGCTGGGTGCCTAGTACTCAGGGAGCTGGGTGCTCAGTGCTCGGGGTGCTGGGTGCTCAGTGCTCGGGGTACTGGGTGCTCAATACTCAGGGTGCTGGGTGCTCAGTACTCGGGGTGCTGGGTGCTCAGTGCTCGGGGTGCTGGGTGCTCAGTGCTCAGTACTCAGGGTGCTGGGTGCTCAGTGCTCAGGGTGCTGGGTGCTCAGTGCTCAGGGCGCTGGGTGCTCAGTGCTCAGGGTGCTGGGTACTCAGTGCTCAGGGTGCTCGGTGCTCAGTGCTCAGGGTGCTCAGTGCTCGGGGTGCTCGGAGCTCAGTACTCAGGATGCTGGGTGCTCAGTGCTCGGGGTGCTCGGTGCTCAGTAGTCAGGGTGCTGGGTGCTCACTGCTCTGGGTGCTGGGTGCTCAGTGCTCAGTACTCAGGGTGCTGGGTGCTTAGTGCTCAGTGTGCTGGGTACTCAGTGCTCAGGGTGCTGGGTGCTCAGTACTCAGGGTGCTGGGTGCTCAGTACTCAGGGTGCTGGGTGCTCAGTGCTCGGGGTGCTATGTGCTCAGTGCTCGCGGTGCTGGGTGCTCAGTGCTCGGGGTGCTCGGTGCTCAGTACTCAGGGTGCTGGGTGCTCAGTGCTCGAGGTGCTCAGTACTCAGGGTGCTGTGTGTTCAGTGCTCAGGGTGCTGGGTGCTCAGTACTCAGGGTTCTCGGTGCTTAGTACTCAGGTTGCTGGGTGCTCAGTACTCCGGGTGCTGGGTGCTCAGTGCTAAAGGTGTTGGGTGCTCAGTACTCAGGGTGCTCATTGCTCAGGGTGCAGGGTGCTCAGTACTCAGGGTGCTGCGTGCTCAGTACTCAGGGTGCACGGTGCTCGGGGCGCTGGGTGCTCAGTGCTCAGGGTGCTCGGAGCTCAGTACTCAGGGTGCTGGGTGCTCAGTGCTCAGGGTGCTCAGTGCTCAGTACTCAGGGTGCTGGGTGCTCAGTGCTCGGGGTGCTCGGTGCTCAGTACGTTGGGTGCTCACTACTCAGGGTGCTGGGTGCTCAGTGCTCAGGGTGCTGGGTGCTCAGTGCTCAGGGTGCTGGGTGCTCAGTGCTCAGGGTGCTGGGTGCTCAGTACTCAGGGAGCTGGGTGCTCAGTGCTCGGGGTGCTGGGTGCTCAGTGCTCGGGGTGCTGGGTGCTCAGTACTCAGGGTGCTGGGTGCTCAGTACTCGGGGTGCTGGGTGCTCAGTCCTCAGGGTGCTGAGTGCTCAGTACTCAGGGTGCTGGGTGCTCAGAGCTTGGGGTGCTGGGTGCTTTGTACTCAGGGTGCTCAGTACACAGGGTGCTGGGTGCTCAGTGCTCGGGGTGCTGGGTGCTCAGTACTGAGGGTGCTGGGTGCTCAGTGCTTTGGGTTCTGGGTGCTCAGTGCTCAGGATGATCGGTGCTCAGTACTCAGGGTGCTGGCTGCTCAGTGTTCAGGGTGCTGGGTGCTCAGTCCTCAGGGTGCTCAGTGCTCAGGGTGCTGGGTGCTCAGTGCTCGGGGTGCTCGGTGCTCAGTACTCAGGGTGCTGAGTGCTCAGTACTCAGGGTGCTGGGTGCTCAGTACTCAGGGTGCTGGGTGCTCAGTGCTCAGGGTGCTGGGTGATCAGTGCTCAGGGTGCTGGGTGCTCAGTGCTCAGGGTGCTGGGTGCTCAGTGCTCGGGGTGCTGGGTGCTCAGTACTCAGTTTGCTGGGTGCTCAGTGCTCGGGGTGCTCGGTGCTCAGTACGTTGGCTGCTCACTACTCAGGGTGCTGGGTGCTCAGTGCTCAGGGTGCTGGGTGCTCAGTGCTCAGGGTGCTCGGTGCTCAGTGCTCAGGGTGCTGGGTGCTCAGTACTCAGGGTGCTGGTTGCTCAGTACTCAGGGTGCTCAGTGCTCAGTACTCAGGGTGCTCAGTGCTCAGTACTCAGGGTGCTCAGTGCTCAGGGTGCTCTGTGCTCAGTCCTCAGGGTGCTGGGTGCTCAGTGCTCGGGGTGCTGGGTGCTCAATACTCAGGGTGCTGGTTGCTCAGTACTCAGGGTGCTGGCTGCTCAGTACTCAGGGTGCTGGGTGCTCAATACTCAGGGTGCTCAGTGCTTGGGGTGCTGGGTGCTCAGTACTCCGGGTGCTGGGTGCTCAGTTCTCGGGGTGCTGGGTGCTCAGTACTCGGAGTGCTGGGTGCTCAGTACTCAGTGATCAGGGTGCTCAGTGCTCAGTGCTCAGGGTGCTGGGTGCTCAGTGCTCAGGGTGCTGGGTGCTCAGTGCTCAGGGTGCTGGGTGCTCACTGCTCTGGGTGCTGGGTGCTCAGTGCTCGGGGTGCTGGGTGCTCAGTGCTCAGGGTGCTGGGTGCTCAGTACTCAGGGTGCTGGGTGCTCAGTACTCGGAGTGCTGGGTGCTCAGTACTCAGGGTGCTGGGTGCTCAGTACTCAGGGTGCTGTGTGCTCAGTACTCGGGTGCTGGGTGCTCAGTGCTCAGGGTGCTGGGTGCTCAGTGCTCGGGGTGCTGGGTGCTCAGTGCTCAGTACTCAGGGTGCTGGGTGCTCAGTGCTCGGGGTGCTGGGTACTCAGTGCTCAGTACTCAGGGTGCTGGGTGCTCAGTGCTCAGGTTCCTGGGTGCTCAGTGCTCAGGGTGCTGGGTGCTCAGTGCTCAGGGTGCTGGGTGCTCAGTACTCGGGGTGCTCGGTGCTCAGTGCTCAGGGTGCTGAGTGCTCAGTACTTTGGGTGCTGGGTACTCAGTGCTCAGGGTGCTCGGTGCTCAGTACTTGGGGTGCTGGGTGCTCATTCTCGGGGTGCTGGGTGCTCAGTGTTCGGGGTGCTGGGTGCTCAGTACTCAGGGTGCTGGGTGCTCAGTGCTCAGGTTGCTGGGTGCTCAGTACTCAGGGTGCGTGGTGCTCATTGCTCAGGGTGCTGGGTGCTCAGTACACAGGGTGCTGGGAGCTCAGTGCTCAGGGTGATCGGTGCTCAGTACTCAGAGTGCTCAGTACTCATGGTGCTGGGTGCTCAGTGCTCGGGGTGCTGGGTGCTCAGTACTGAGGGTGCTTTGGGTTCTGGGTGCTCAGTGCTCAGGATGATCGGTGCTCAGTACTCAGGGTGCTGCGTGCTCAGTGCTCAGGGTGCTGGGTGCTCAGTCCTCAGCTTGCTCAGTGCTCAGGGTGCTGGGTGCTCAGTGCTCGGGGTGCTCGGTGCTCAGTACTCAGGGTGCTGAGTGCTCAGTACTCAGGGTGCTGGGTGCTCAGTACTCAGGGTGCTGGGTGCTCAGTGCTCAGGGTGCTGGGTGATCAGTGCTCAGGGTGCTGGGTGCTCAGTGCTCAGGGTGCTGGGTGCTCAGTGCTCGGGGTGCTGGGTGCTCAGTACTCAGGGTGCTGGGTGCTCAGTGCTCGGGGTGCTCGGTGCTCAGTACGTTGGGTGCTCACAACACAGGGTGCTGGGTGCTCAGTGCTCAGGGTGCTGGGTGCTCAGTGCTCAGGGTGCTCGGTGCTCAGTGCTCAGGGTGCTGGGTGCTCAGTACTCAGGGTGCTGGTTGCTCAGTACTCAGGGTGTTCAGTGCTCAGTACTCAGGGTGCTCAGTGCTCAGTACCCAGGGTGCTCAGTGCTCAGGGTGCTGGGTGCTCAGTCCTCAGGGTGCTGGGTGCTCAGTGCTCAGGGTGCTCGGTGCTCAGTGCTCAGGGTGCTGGGTGCTCAGTACTCAGGGTGCTGGGTGCTCAGTGCTCGGGGTGCTGGGTGCTCAGTACTCAGGGTGCTGGGTGCTCAGTACTCAGGGTGCTGGGTGCTCAGTGCTCAGGGTGCTGGGTGATCAGTGCTCAGGGTGCTGGGTGCTCAGTGCTCAGGGTGCGGTGTGCTCAGTGCTCGGGGTGCTGGGTGCTCAGTACTCAGGGTGCTGGGTGCTCAGTGCATGGGGTGCTCGGTGCTCAGTACGTTGGGTGCTCACTACTCAGGGTGCTGGGTGCTCAGTGCTCAGGGTGCTGGGTGCTCAGTGCTCAGGGTGCTCGGTCCTCATTGCTCAGGGTCCTGGGTGCTCAGTATTCAGGGTGCTGGTTGCTCAGTACTCAGGGTGCTCAGTGCTCAGTACTCAGGGTGCTCTGTGCTCAGTACTCAGGGTGCTCAGTGCTCAGGGTGCTGGGTGCTCAGTGCTCAGGGTGCTGGCTGATCAGTGCTCAGGGTGCTGGGTGCTCAGTGCTCAGGGTGCTGGGTGCTCAGTGCTCGGGGTGCTGGGTGCTCAGTACTCAGGGTGCTGGGTGCTCAGTGCTTGGGGTGCTCGGTGCTCAGTACGTTGTGTGCTCACTACTCAGGGTGCTGGGTGCTCAGTGCTCAGGGTGCTGGGTGCTCAGTGCTCAGGATGCTCGGTGCTCATTGCTCAGGGTCCTGGGTGCTCAGTACTCAGGGTGCTGGTTGCTCAGTACTCAGGATGCTCAGTGCTCAGTACTCAGGGTGCTCAGTGCTCAGTACTCAGGGTGCTCAGTGCTCAGGGTGCTGGGTGCTCAGTCCTCAGGGTGCTGGGTGCTCAGAGCTCGTGGTGCTGGGTGCTCTGTACTCAGGGTGCTGGTTGCTCAGTACTCAGGGTGCTGGCTGCTCAGTACTCAGGGTGCTGTGTGCTCAATACTCAGGGTGCTCAGTGCTAGGCGTGCTGGGTGATCAGTACTCCGGGTGCTGTGTGCTCAGTTCTCGGGGTGCTCTGTGCTCAGTACTCAGTGATCAGGGTGCTCAGTGCTCAGTGCTCAGGGTGCTGGGTGCTCAGTGCTCAGGGTGCTGGGTGCTCAGTGCTCAGGGTGCTGGGTGCTCAGTACTCAGGGTGCTGGGTGCTCAGTGCTCGGGGTGCTGGGTGCTCAGTGCTCAGGGTGCTGGGTGGTCAGTACTCAGGGTGCTGGGTGCTCAGTGCTCGGGGTGCTGGGTGCTCAGTACTCAGGGTGCTGGGTGCTCAGTACTCAGGGTGCTGTGTGCTCAGTACTCGGGTGCTGGGTGCTCAGTGCTCAGGGTGCTGGGTGCTCAGTGCTCAGGGTGTTGGGTGCTCATTGCACAGTACTCAGGGTGCTGGGTGCTCAGTGCTCGGGGTGCTGGGTGCTCAGTGCTCAGTACTCAGGGTGCTGGGTGCTCAGTTCTCAGGGTGCTGGGTCCTCAGTGCTCAGGGTGCTGGGTGCTCAGTGCTCAGGGTGCTGGGTACTCAGTGCTCAGGCTGCTGGGTGCTCAGTACTCAGGGTGCTCAGTGCTCAGTACTCGGGGTGCTGGGTGCTCAGTGCTCGGGGTGCTGGGTTCTCAGTGCTCAGTACTCAGGGTGCTGGGTGCTCAGTGCTCAGGGTGCTGGGTGCTCAGTGCTCAGGGCGCTGGGTGCTCAGTGCTCAGGGTGCTGGGTACTCAGTGCTCAGGGTGCTCGGTGCTCAGTGCTCAGGGTGCTCAGTGCTCTGGGTGCTCGGACCTCAGTACTCAGGGTGCTGGGTGCTCAGTGCTCGGGGTGCTCGGTGCTCAGTACTCAGGGTGCTGGGTGCTCACTGCTCGGGGTGCTGGGTGCTCAGTGCTCGGTACTCAGGGTGCTGGGTGCTCAGTGCTCAGGGTGCTGTGTGCTCAGTGCTCAGGGTGCTGGGTGCTCAGTGCTCAGGGTGCTGGGTACTCAGTGCTCAGGGTGCTGGGTGCTCAGTACTCAGGGTGCTGGGTGCTCAGTATTCAGGGTGCTGGGTGCTCAGTGCTCGGGGTGCTATGTGCTCAGTGCTCGCGGTGCTGGGTGCTCAGTGCTCGGGGTGCTCGGTGCTCAGTACTCAGGGTGCTGGGTGCTCAGTCCTCGAGGTGCTCAGTACTCAGGTTGCTGTGTGTTCAGTGCTCAGGTTGCTGGGTGCTCAGTACTCAGGGTTCTCGGTGCTTAGTACTCAGGGTGCTGGGTGCTCAGTACTCCGGGTGCTGGGTGCTCAGTGCTCAAGGTGCTGGGTGCTCAGTTCTCAGGGTGCTAATTGCTCAGCGTGCAGGGTGCTCAGTACTCAGGGTGCTGGGTGCTCAGTACTCAGGGTGCTTGGTGCTCGGGGCGCTGGGTGCTCAGTGCTCGGTGTGCTCGGAGCTCAGTACTCAGGGTGCTGGGTGCTCAGTGCTCAGGGTGCTCGGTGCTCAGTACTCAGGGTGCTGGGTGCTCAGTGCTCAGGGTGCTGGGTGCTCAGTGCTCAGGGTGCTGGGTGCTCAGTGCTCAGGGTGTTGGGTGCTCAGTACTCAGGGAGCTGGGTGCTCAGTGCTCGGGGTGCTGGGTGCTCAGTGCTCGGGGTGCTGGGTGCTCAGTACTCAGGGTGCTGGGAGCTCAGTACTCAGGCTGCTGGGTGCTCAGTACTCAGGGTGCTGAGCGCTCAGTACTCAGGGTGCTGGGTGCTCCAGTGCTTGGGGTGCTGGGTGCTTTGTACTCAGGGTGCTCAGTACACAGGGTGCTGGGTGCTCAGTGCTCGGGGTGCTGGGTGCTCAGTACTGAGGGTGCTGGGTGCTCAGTGCTTTGGGTTCTGGGTGCTCAGTGCTCAGGATGATCGGTGCTCAGTACTCAGGGTGCTGGGTGCTCAGTGTTCTGGGTGCTGGGTGCTCAGTCCTCAGGGTGCTCAGTGCTCAGGGTGCTGGGTGCTCAGTGCTCGGGGTGCTCGGTACTCAGTACTCAGGGTGCTGAGTGCTCAGTACTCAGGGTGCTGGGTGCTCAGTACTCAGGGTGCTGGGTGCTCAGTGCTCAGGGTGCTGGGTGATCAGTGCTCAGGGTGCTGGGTGCTCAGTGCTCAGGGTGCTGGGTGCCCAGTGCTCGGTGTGCTGGGTGCTCAGTACTCAGGGTGCTGGGTGCTCAGTGCTCGGGGTGCTCGGTGCTCAGTACGTTGGGTGCTCACTACTCAGGGTGCTGGGTGCTCAGTGCTCAGGGTGCTGGGAGCTCAGTGCTCAGGGTGCTCGGTGCTCAGTGCTCAGGGTGCTGGGTGCTCAGTACTCAGGGTGCTGGTTGCTCAGTACTCAGGGTGCTCAGTGCTCAGTACTCAGGGTGCTCAGTGCTCTTTACTCAGGGTGCTCAGTGCTCAGGGTGCTCTGTGCTCAGTCCTCAGGGTGCTGGGTGCTCAGTGCTCGGGGTGCTGGGTGCTCTATACTCAGGGTGCTGTTTGCTCAGTACTCAGGGTGCTGGCTGCTCAGTACTCAGGGTGCTGGGTGCTCAATACTCAGGGTGCTCAGTGCTTGGGGTGCTGGGTGCTCAGTACTCCGGCTGCTGGGTGCTCAGTTCTCGGGGTGCTCGGTGCTCAGTACTCAGTGATCAGGGTGCTCAGTGCTCAGGGTGCTGGGTGCTCAGTGCTCAGTGATCAGGGTGCTGGGTGATCAGGGTGCTGGGTGCTCAGTGCTCAGGGTGCTGGGTGCTCAGTGCTCAGGGTGCTCGGTGCTCAGTACTCAGGGTGCTGGGTGCTCAGTGCTCGGGGTGCTGGGTGCTCAGTGCTCAGGGTGCTGGGTGCTCAGTACTCAGGGTGCTGGGTGCTCAGTACTCGGAGTGCTGGGTGCTCAGTACTCAGGGTGCTGGGTGCTCAGTACTCAGGGTGCTGTGTGCTCAGTACTCGGGTGCTGGGTGCTCAGTGCTCAGGGTGCTGTTTGCTCAGTGCTCGGGGTGCTGGGTGCTCAGTGCTCAGTACTCAGGGTGCTGGGTGCTCAGTGCTCGGGGTGCTGGGTGCTCAGTGCTCAGTACTCAGGGTGCTGGGTGCTCAGTGCTCAGGTTCCTGGGTGCTCAGTGCTCAGGGTGCTGGGTGCTCAGTGCTCAGGGTGCTGGGTGCTCAGTACTCGGGGTGCTCGGTGCTCAGTGCTCAGGGTGCTGAGTGCTCAGTACTCAGGGTGCTGGGTACTCAGTTCTCAGGGTGCTCGGTGCTCAGTACTCGGGGTGCTGGGTGCTCATTCTCGGGGTGCTGGGCGCTCAGTGTTCGGGGTGCTGGGTGCTCAGTACTCAGGGTGCTGGGTGCTCAGTGCTCAGGGTGCTTGGTGCTCATTGCTCAGTGTGCTGGGTGCTCAGTACTCAGGGTGCTGGGAGCTCAGTGCTCAGGGTGATCGGTGCTCAGTACTCAGAGTGTTCAGTACTCATGGTGCTGGGTGCTCAGTGCTCGGGGTGCTGGGTGCTCAGTACTGAGGGTGCTTTGGGTTCTGGGTGCTCAGTGCTCAGGGTGCTGGGTGCTCAGTACTCAGGGTGCTGGTTGCTCAGTACTCAGGGTGTTCAGTGCTCAGTACTCAGGGTGCTCAGTGCTCAGTACTCAGTGTGCTCAGTGCTCAGGGTGCTGGGTGCTCAGTCCTCAGGGTGCTGGGTGCTCAGTGCTCAGGGTGCTCGGTGCTCAGTGCTCAGGGTGCTGGGTGCTCAGTACTCAGGGTGCTGGGTGCTCAGTGCTCGGGGTGCTGGGTGCTCAGTACTCAGGGTGCTGGGTGCTCAGTACTCAGGGTGCTGGGTGCTCAGTCCTCGAGGTGCTCAGTACTCAGGTTGCTGTGTGTTCAGTGCTCAGGTTGCTGGGTGCTCAGTACTCAGGGTTCTCGGTGCTTAGTACTCAGGGTGCTGGGTGCTCAGTACTCCGGGTGCTGGGTGCTCAGTGCTCAAGGTGCTGGGTGCTCAGTTCTCAGGGTGCTCATTGCTCAGGGTGCAGGGTGCTCAGTACTCAGGGTGCTGGGTGCTCAGTACTCAGGGTGCTCGGTGCTCGGGGCGCTGGGTGCTCAGTGCTCGGTGTGCTCGGAGCTCAGTACTCAGGGTGCTGGGTGCTCAGTGCTCAGGGTGCTCGGTGCTCAGTACTCAGGGTGCTGGGTGCTCAGTGCTCAGGGTGCTGGGTGCTCAGTGCTCAGGGTGCTGGGTGCTCAGTGCTCAGGGTGTTGGGTGCTCAGTACTCAGGGAGCTGGGTGCTCAGTGCTCGGGGTGCTGGGTGCTCAGTGCTCGGGGTGCTGGGTGCTCAGTACTCAGGGTGCTGGGAGCTCAGTACTCAGGGTGCTGGGTGCTCAGTACTCAGGGTGCTGAGTGCTCAGTACTCAGGGTGCAGGGTGCTCCAGTGCTTGGGGTGCTGGGTGCTTTGTACTCAGGGTGCTCAGTACACAGGGTGCTGGGTGCTCAGTGCTCGGGGTGCTGGGTGCTCAGTACTGAGGGTGCTGGGTGCTCAGTGCTTTGGGTTCTGGGTGCTCAGTGCTCAGGATGATCGGTGCTCAGTACTCAGGGTGCTGGGTGCTCAGTGTTCTGGGTGCTGGGTGCTCAGTCCTCAGGGTGCTCAGTGCTCAGGGTGCTGGGTGCTCAGTGCTCGGGGTGCTCGGTACTCAGTACTCAGGGTGCTGAGTGCTCAGTACTCAGGGTGCTGGGTGCTCAGTACTCAGGGTGCTGGGTGCTCAGTGCTCAGGGTGCTGGGTGATCAGTGCTCAGAGTGCTGGGTGCTCAGTGCTCAGGGTGCTGGGTGCCCAGTGCTCGGTGTGCTGGGTGCTCAGTACTCAGGGTGCTGGGTGCTCAGTGCTCGGGGTGCTCGGTGCTCAGTACGTTGGGTGCTCACTACTCAGGGTGCTGGGTGCTCAGTGCTCAGGGTGCTGGGAGCTCAGTGCTCAGGGTGCTCGGTGCTCAGTGCTCAGGGTGCTGGGTGCTCAGTACTCAGGGTGCTGGTTGCTCAGTACTCAGGGTGCTCAGTGCTCAGTACTCAGGGTGCTCAGTGCTCTTTACTCAGGGTGCTCAGTGCTCAGGGTGCTCTGTGCTCAGTCCTCAGGGTGCTGGGTGCTCAGTGCTCGGGGTGCTGGGTGCTCTATACTCAGGGTGCTGTTTGCTCAGTACTCAGGGTGCTGGCTGCTCAGTACTCAGGGTGCTGGGTGCTCAATACTCAGGGTGCTCAGTGCTTGGGGTGCTGGGTGCTCAGTACTCCGGCTGCTGGGTGCTCAGTTCTCGGGGTGCTCGGTGCTCAGTACTCAGTGATCAGGGTGCTCAGTGCTCAGGGTGCTGGGTGCTCAGTGCTCAGTGATCAGGGTGCTGGGTGATCAGGGTGCTGGGTGCTCAGTGCTCAGGGTGCTGGGTGCTCAGTGCTCAGGGTGCTCGGTGCTCAGTACTCAGGGTGCTGGGTGCTCAGTGCTCGGGGTGCTGGGTGCTCAGTGCTCAGGGTGCTGGGTGCTCAGTACTCAGGGTGCTGGGTGCTCAGTACTCGGAGTGCTGGGTGCTCAGTACTCAGGGTGCTGGGTGCTCAGTACTCAGGGTGCTGTGTGCTCAGTACTCGGGTGCTGGGTGCTCAGTGCTCAGGGTGCTGTTTGCTCAGTGCTCGGGGTGCTGGGTGCTCAGTGCTCAGTACTCAGGGTGCTGGGTGCTCAGTGCTCGGGGTGCTGGGTGCTCAGTGCTCAGTACTCAGGGTGCTGGGTGCTCAGTGCTCAGGTTCCTGGGTGCTCAGTGCTCAGGGTGCTGGGTGCTCAGTGCTCAGGGTGCTGGGTGCTCAGTACTCGGGGTGCTCGGTGCTCAGTGCTCAGGGTGCTGAGTGCTCAGTACTCAGGGTGCTGGGTACTCAGTTCTCAGGGTGCTCGGTGCTCAGTACTCGGGGTGCTGGGTGCTCATTCTCGGGGTGCTGGGCGCTCAGTGTTCGGGGTGCTGGGTGCTCAGTACTCAGGGTGCTGGGTGCTCAGTGCTCAGGGTGCTTGGTGCTCATTGCTCAGTGTGCTGGGTGCTCAGTACTCAGGGTGCTGGGAGCTCAGTGCTCAGGGTGATCGGTGCTCAGTACTCAGAGTGCTCAGTACTCATGGTGCTGGGTGCTCAGTGCTCGGGGTGCTGGGTGCTCAGTACTGAGGGTGCTTTGGGTTCTGGGTGCTCAGTGCTCAGGGTGCTGGGTGCTCAGTACTCAGGGTGCTCATTACTCAGGGTGCTGGGTGCTCAGTGCTCGGGTTGCTGGGTGCTCAGTGCTCAGGTTGATCGGTGCTCAGTACTCAGGATGCTGGGTGCTCAGTACACAGGGTGCTGGGTGCTCAGTCCTCAGGGTGCTCAGTGCTCAGGGTGCTGGGTGCTCAGTGCTCGGGGTGCTCGGTGCTCAGTACTCAGGGTGCTGGGTGCTCAGTGCTCAGCGTGCTGGGTGCTAAGTACTCAGGGTGCTGGGTGCTCAGTACTCAGGGTGCTGGGTGCTCAGTGCTCAGGGTGCTGGGTGCTCAGTACTCAGGGTGCTGGGTGCTAAGTACTCAGGGTGCTGGGTAATCAGTACTCAGGGTGCTGGGTGCTCAGTGCTCAGGGTGCTGGGTGCTCAGTACTCAGGGTGCTCAGTACTCAGGGTGCTGGGTGCTCAGTGCTCGGGGTGCTGGGTGCTCAGTACTCAGGGTGCTCAGTACTCAGGGTGCTGGGTGCTCAGTGCTCGGGTTGCTGGGAGATCAGTGCTCAGGGTGATCGGTGCTCAGTACTCAGGATGCTGGGTGCTCAGTACTCAGGGTGCTGGGTGCTCAGTCCTCAGGGTGCTCAGTGCTCAGGGTGCTGGGTGCTCAGTGCTCAGGGTGCTCAGTGCTCAGTACTCAGGGTGCTGTGTGCTCATTACTCAGGGTGCTGGGTGCTCAGTGCTCGGGGTGCTGGGTGCTCAGTACTCAGGGTGCTGGGTGCTCAGTACTCAGGGTGCTGGTTGCTCAGTACTCAGGGTGTTCAGTGCTCAGTACTCAGGGTGCTCAGTGCTCAGTACTCAGGGTGCTCAGTGCTCAGGGTGCTGGGTGCTCAGTCCTCAGGGTGCTGGGTGCTCAGTGCTCAGGGTGCTCGGTGCTCAGTGCTCAGGGTGCTGGGTGCTCAGTACTCAGGGTGCTGGGTGCTCAGTGCTCGGGGTGCTGGGTGCTCAGTACTCAGGGTGCTGGGTGCTCAGTACTCAGGGTGCTGGGTGCTCAGTGCTCAGGGTGCTGGGTGCTCAGTGCTCGGGGTGCTGGGTGCTCAGTACTCAGGGTGCTGGGTGCTCAGTGCTTGGGTTGCTCGGTGCTCAGTACGTTGGGTGCTCACTACTCAGGGTGCTTTGTGCTCAGTGCTCAGTGTGCTGGGTGCTCAGTGCTCAGGATGCTCGGTGCTCATTGCTCAGGGTCCTGGGTGCTCAGTACTCAGGGTGCTGGTTGCTCAGTACTCAGGGTGCTCAGTGCTCAGTACTCAGGGTGCTCAGTGCTCAGTACTCAGGGTGCTCAGTGCTCAGGGTGCTGGGTGCTCAGTCCTCAGGGTGCTGGGTGCACAGTGCTCGGGGTGCTGGGTGCTCTGTACTCAGGGTGCTGGTTGCTCAGTACTCAGGGTGCTGGCTGCTCAGTACTCAGGGTGCTGGGTGCTCAATACTCAGGGTGCTCAGTGCTTGGGCTGCTGGGTGCTCAGTACTCCGGGTGCTGGGTGCTCATTTCTCGGGGTGCTCGGTGCTCAGTACTCAGTGATCAGGGTGCTCAGTGCTCAGTGCTCAGGGTTCTCCGTGCTCAGTGCTCAGGGTGCTGGTTGCTCAGTGCTCAGGGTGCTGGGTGCTCAGTACTCAGGGTGCTGGGTGCTCAGTGCTCGGGGTGCTGGGTGCTCAGTGCTCAGGGTGCTGGGTGCTCAGTACTCAGGGTGCTGGGTGCTCAGTGCTCGGGGTGCTGGGTGCTCAGTACTCAGGGTGCTGGGTGCTCAGTACTCAGGGTGCTGTGTGCTCAGTACTCGGGTGCTGAGTGCTCAGTGCTCAGGGTGCTGGGTGCTCAGTGCTCGGGGTGCTGGGTGCTCAGTGCTCAGTACTCAGGGTGCTGGGTGCTCAGTGCTCGGGGTGCTGGGTGCTCAGTGCTCAGTACTCAGGGTGCTGGGTGCTCAGTGCTCAGGATGCTGGGTGCTCAGTGCTCAGGGTGCTGGGTGCTCAGTGCTAAGGGTGCTGGGTACTCAGTGCTCAGGGTGCTGGGTGCTCAGTACTCAGGGTGCTCAGTGCTCAGTGCTCAGGGTGCTGGGTACTCAGTGCTCAGTGTGCTCGGTGCTCAGTGCTCAGGGTGCTCAGTGCTCGGGGTGCTCGGAGCTCAGTACTCAGGGTGCTGGGTGCTCAGTGCTCGGGGTGCTCGGTGCTCAGTACTCAGGGTGCTGGGTGCTCACTGCTCGGGGTGCTGGGTGCTCAGTGCTCAGTACTCAGGGTGCTGGGGGCTCAGTGCTCAGGGTGCTGTGTGCTCAGTGCTCAGGGTGCTGGGTGCTCAGTGCTCAGGGTGCTGGGTACTCAGTGCTCAGGGTGCTGGGTGCTCAGTACTCAGGGTGCTGGGTGCTCAGTACTCAGGGTGCTGGGTGCTCAGTGCTCGGGGTGCTATGTGCTCAGTGCTCGCGGTGCTGGGTGCTCAGTGCTCGGGGTGCTCGGTGCTCAGTACTCAGGGTGCTGGGTGCTCAGTGCTCGAGGTGCTCAGTAGTCAGGGTGCTGTGTGTTCAGTGCTCAGGGTGCTGGGTGCTCAGTAATCAGGGTTCTCGGTGCTTAGTACTCAGGGTGCTGGGTGCTCAGTACTCCGGGTGCTGGGTGCTCAGTGCTCAAGGTGCTGGGTGCTCAGTACTCAGGGTGCTCATTGCTCAGGATGCAGGGTGCTCAGTACTCAGGGTGCTGGGTGCTCAGTATTCAGGGTGCTCGGTGCTCGGGGTGCTGGGTGCTCAGTGCTCGGGGTGCTCGGAGCTCAGTACTCAGGGTGCTGGGTGCTCAGTACTCAGGGTGCTCGGTGCTCAGTACTCAGGGTGCTGGGTGCTCAGTGCTCGGGGTGCTCGGTGCTCAGTACGTTGGGTGCTCACTACTCAGGGTGCTGGGTGCTCAGTGCTCAGGGTGCTGGGTGCTCAGTTCTCAGGGTGCTGGGTGCTCAGTGCTCAGGGTGCTGGGTGCTTAGTACTCAGGGAGCTGGGTGCTCAGTGCTCGGGGTGCTGGGTGCTCAGTGCTCGGGGTACTGGGTGCTCAATACTCAGGGTGCTGGGTGCTCAGTACTCGGGGTGCTGGGTGCTCAGTCCTCAGGGTGCTGGGTGCTCAGTACTCAGGGTGCTGGGTGCTCAGTGCTTGGGGTGCTGGGTGCTTTGTACTCAAGGTGCTCAGTACACAGGGTGCTGGGTGCTCAGTGCTCGGGGTGCTGGGTGCTCAGTACTGAGGGTGCTGGGTGCTCAGTGCTTTGGGTTCTGGGTGCTCAGTGCTCAGGATGATCGGTGCTCAGTACTCAGGGTGCTGGGTGCTCAGTGTTCAGGGTGCTGGGTGCTCAGTCCTCAGGGTGCTCAGTGCTCAGGGTGCTGGGTGCTCAGGGCTCGGGGTGCTCGGTGCTCAGTACTCAGGGTGCTGAGTGCTCAGTACTCAGGGTGCTGGGTGCTCAGTACTCAGGGTGCTGGGTGCTCAGTGCTCAGGGTGCTGGGTGATCAGTGCTCAGGGTGCTGGGTGCTCAGTGCTCAGGGTGCTGGGTGCTCAGTGCTCGGGGTGCTGGGTGCTCAGTACTCAGGGTGCTGGGTGCTCAGTGCTCGGGGTGCTCGGTGCTCAGTACGTTGGGTGCTCACTACTCAGGGTGCTGGGTGCTCAGTGCTCAGGGTGCTGGGTGCTCAGTGCTCAGGGTGCTCGGTGCTCAGTGCTCAGGGTGCTGGGTGCTCAGTACTCAGGGTGCTGGTTGCTCAGTACTCAGGGTGCTCAGTGCTCAGTACTCAGGGTGCTCAGTGCTCAGTACTCAGGGTGCTCAGTGCTCAGGGTGCTCTGTGCTCAGTCCTCAGGGTGCTGGGTGCTCAGTGCTCGGGGTGCTGGGTGCTCAATACTCAGGGTGCTGTTTGCTCAGTACTCAGAGTGCTGGCTGCTCAGTACTCAGGGTGCTGGGTGCTCAATACTCAGGGTGCTCAGTGCTTGGGGTGCTGGGTGCTCAGTACTCCGGGTGCTGGGTGCTCAGTTCTCGGGGTGCTCGGGGCTCAGTACTCAGTGATCAGGGTGCTCAGTGCTCAGTGCTCAGGGTGCTGGGTGCTCAGTGCTCAGGGTGCTGGGTGCTCAGTGCTCAGGGTGCTGGGTGCTCAGTGCTCAGGGTGCTCGGTGCTCAGTGCTCAGGGTGCTGGGTGCTCAGTACTCAGGGTGCTGGTTGCTCAGTACTCAGGGTGCTCAGTGCTCAGTACTCAGGGTGCTCAGTGCTCAGTACTCAGGGTGCTCAGTGCTCAGGGTGCTCTGTGCTCAGTCCTCAGGGTGCTGGGTGCTCAGTGCTCGGGGTGCTGGGTGCTCAATACTCAGGGTGCTGTTTGCTCAGGACTCAGGGTGCTGGCTGCTCAGTACTCAGGGTGCTGGGTGCTCAATACTCAGGGTGCGCAGTGCTTGGGGTGCTGGGTGCTCAGTACTCCGGGTGCTGGGTGCTCAGTTCTCGGGGTGCTCGGTGCTCAGTACTCAGTGATCAGGGTGCTCAGTGCTCAGTGCTCAGGGTGCTGGGTGCTCAGTGCTCAGGGTGCTGGGTGCTCAGTGCTCAGGGTGCTGGGTGCTCAGTGCTCAGGGTGCTCGGTGCTCAGTGCTCAGGGTGCTGGGTGCTCAGTACTCAGGGTGCTGGTTGCTCAGTACTCAGGGTGCTCAGTGCTCAGTACTCAGGGTGCTCAGTGCTCAGTACTCAGGGTGCTCAGTGCTCAGGGTGCTCTGTGCTCAGTCCTCAGGGTGCTGGGTGCTCAGTGCTCGGGGTGCTGGGTGCTCAATACTCAGGGTGCTGTTTGCTCAGGACTCAGGGTGCTGGCTGCTCAGTACTCAGGGTGCTGGGTGCTCAATACTCAGGGTGCTCAGTGCTTGGGGTGCTGGGTGCTCAGTACTCCGGGTGCTGGGTGCTCAGTTCTCGGGGTGCTCGGTGCTCAGTACTCAGTGATCAGGGTGCTCAGTGCTCAGTGCTCAGGGTGCTGGGTGCTCAGTGCTCAGGGTGCTGGGTGCTCAGTGCTCAGGGTGCTGGGTGCTCAGTACTCAGGGTGCTGGGTGCTCAGTGCTCGGGGTGCTGGGTGCTCAGTGCTCAGGGTGCTGGGTGCTCAGTACTCAGGGTGCTGGGTGCTCAGTACTCGGAGTGCTGGGTGCTCAGTACTCAGGGTGCTGGGTGCTCAGTACTCAGGGTGCTGGGTGCTCAGTACTCGGAGTGCTGGGTGCTCAGTACTCAGGGTGCTGGGTGCTCAGTACTCAGGGTGCTGGGTGCTCAGTACTCAGGGTGCTGTGTGCTCAGTACTCGGGTGCTGGGTGCTCAGTGCTCAGGGTGCTGGGTGCTCAGTGCTCGGGGTGCTGGGTGCTCAGTGCTCAGTACTCAGGGTGCTGGGGGCTCAATGCTCGGGGTGCTGGGTGCTCAGTGCTCAGTACTCAGGGTGCTGGGTGCTCAGTGCTCAGGGTGCTGGGTGCTCACTGCTCGGGGTGCTGGGTGCTCAGTGCTCAGTACTCAGGGTGCTGGGTGCTCAGTGCTCAGGGTGCTGTGTGCTCAGTGCACAGGGTGCTGGGTGCTCAGTGCTCAGGGTGCTGGGTACTCAGTGCTCAGGGTGCTGGGTGCTCAGTACTCAGGGTGCTGGGTGCTCAGTACTCAGGGTGCTGGGTGCTCAGTGCTCGGGGTGCAATGTGCTCAGTGCTCGCGGTGCTGGGTGCTCAGTGCTCGGGGTGCTCGGTGCTCAGTACTCAGGGTGCTGGGTGCTCAGTGCTCGAGGTGCTCAGTACTCAGGGTGCTGTGTGTTCAGTGCTCAGGGTGCTGGGTGCTCAGTACTCAGGGTTCTCGGTGCTTAGTACTCAGGGTGCTGGGTGCTCAGTACTCCGGGTGCTGGGTGCTCAGTGCTCAAGGTGCTGGGTGCTCAGTACTCAGGGTGCTCATTGCTCAGGGTGCAGGGTGCTCAGTACTCAGGGTGCTGGGTGCTCAGTACTCAGGGTGCTCGGTGCTCGGGGCGCTGGGTGCTCAGTGCTCGGGGTGCTCGGAGCTCAGTACTCAGGGTGCTGGGTGCTCAGTACTCAGGGTGCTCGGTGCTCAGTACTCAGGGTACTGGGTGCTCAGTGCTCGGGGTGCTCGGTGCTCAGTACGTTGGGTGCTCACTACTCAGGGTGCTGGGTGCTCAGTGCTCAGGGTGCTGGGTGCTCAGTGCTCAGGGTGCTGGGTGCTCAGTGCTCAGGGTGCTGGGTGCTTAGTACTCAGGGAGCTGGGTGCTCAGTGCTCGGGGTGCTGGGTGCTCAGTGCTCGGGGTGCTGGGTGCTCAATACTCAGGGTGCTGGGTGCTCAGTACTCGGGGTGCTGGGTGCTCAGTCCTCAGGGTGTTGAGTGCTCAGTACTCAGGGTGCTGGGTGCTCAGTGCTTGGGGTGCTGGGTGCTTTGTACTCAAGGTGCTCAGTGCACAGGGTGCTGGGTGCTCAGTGCTCGGGGTGCTGGGTGCTCAGTACTGAGGGTGCTGTGTGCTCAGTGCTTTGGGTTCTGGGTGCTCAGTGCTCAGGATGATCGGTGCTCAGTACTCAGGGTGCTGGGTGCTCAGTGTTCAGGGTGCTGGGTGCTCAGTCCTCAGGGTGCTCAGTGCTCAGGGTGCTGGTTGCTCAGTGCTCGGGGTGCTCGGTGCTCAGTACTCAGGGTGCTGGGTGCTCAGTACTCAGGGTGTTGGGTGCTCAGTGCTCAGGGTGCTGGGTGATCAGTGCTCAGGGTGCTGGGTGCTCAGTGCTCAGGGTGCTGGGTGCTCAGTGCTCGGGGTGCTGGGTGCTCAGTACTCAGGGTGCTGGGTGCTCAGTGCTCGGGGTGCTCGGTGCTCAGTACGTTGGGTACTCACTACTCAGGGTGCTGGGTGCTCAGTGCTCAGGGTGCTGGGTGCTCAGTGCTCAGGGTGCTCGGTGCTCAGTGCTCGGGCTGCTGGGTGCTCAGTACTCAGGGTGCTGGGTTGCTCAGTACTCAGGGTGCTCAGTGCTCAGTACTCAGTGTGCTCAGTGCTCAGTACTCAGGGTGCTCAGTGCTCAGGGTGCTATGTGCTCAGTCCTCAGGGTGCTGGGTGCTCAGTGCTCGGGGTGCTGGGTGCTCAATACTCAGGGTGCTGTTTGCTCAGTACTCAGGGTGCTGGCTGCTCAGTACTCAGGGTGCTGGGTGCTCAATACTCAGGGTGCTCAGTGCTTGGGGTGCTGGGTGCTCAGTACTCCGGGTGCTGGGTGCTCAGTTCTCGGGGTGCTCGGTGCTCAGTACACAGTGATCAGGGTGCTCAGTGCTCAGTGCTCAGGGTGCTGGGTGCTCAGTGCTCAGGGTGCTGGGTGCTCAGTGCTCAGGGTGCTGGGTGCTCAGTGCTCAGGGTGCTCGGTGCTCAGTGCTCAGGGTGCTGGGGTGCTCAGTACTCAGGGTGCTGGTTGCTCAGTACTCAGGGTGCTCAGTGCTCAGTACTCAGGGTGCTCAGTGCTCAGTACTCAGGGTGCTCAGTGCTCAGGGGGCTCTGTGCTCAGTCCTCAGGGTGCTGGGTGCTCAGTGCTCGGGGTGCTGGGGTGCTCGATACTCAGGGTGCTGTTTGCTCAGGACTCAGGGTGCTGGCTG
>NW_024543184.1:0-42252 GCF_018167655.1 Microtus oregoni
ACACCGAGCCCTGAGCACCCAGCATCCTGAGCACTGAGCACCCAACACCCGAGTACTGAGCACCCAGCACCCTGAGTACTGAGCACCCAGCACCCTGAGTACTGAGCACCCAGCAGCCTGAGCACTGAGCACCCAGCACCCCGAGCACTGAGCACCCAGCACCCTGAGTACTGAGCACCCAGCACCCTGAGCACTGAGCACCCAGCACCCCGAGCACTTAGCACCCAGCACCCTGAGTACTGAGAACCCAGCAATCTGAGCACTGAGCACCCAGCACCCTGAGCACTGAGCACCCAGCACCCTGAGCACTGAGCACCCAGCACCCTGAGCACCGAGCAGCCAGCACCCTGAGCACTGAGCACCCAGCACCCTGAGCACTGAGCACCCAGCACCCTGAGTACTGAGCACTGAGCACCACGAGTACTGAGCACCCAGCACCCTGATCACTGAGCACCCAGCTCCCTGAGTACTGAGCACCCAGAACCCCGAGCACTGAGCACCCAGCACCCTGAGCACTGAGCACCCAGCACCATGAGCACTGATCACCCAGCACCCGGAGCACTGAGCACCCAGCACCCTGAGCACTCATCACCCAGCACCCTGAGCCCTGAGCACCCAGCACCCTGAGTACTGAGCACCCAGCAACCTGAGTACTGAGCACCCAGCACCCTGAGTACTGAGCTCCGAGCACCCCGAGCACTGAGCACCCAGCGCCCCGAGCACCAAGCACCCTGAGCACTGAGCACCCAGCACCCTGAGTACTGAGCACCCTGCACCCTGAGCAATGAGCACCCTGAGTACTGAGCACCCAGCACCTTGAGCACTGAGCACCGAGCACCCTGAATACTGAGCACCCCAGCACCCTGAGCACTGAACACACAGCACCCTGAGTACTGAGCACCCCGAGAACTGAGCACCCAGCACCGCGAGCACTGAGCACCCAGCACCCCGAGACTGAGCACTCAGCACCCTGAGTACTGAGCACCCAGCACCCTGAGCACTGAGCACCCAGCACCCTGAGCACTGAGCACCCAGCACCCTGAGCACTGAGCACCCAGCACCCTGAGTAGTGAGCACCCAACGTACTGAGCACCGAGCACCCCGAGCACTGAGCACCCAGCACCCTGAGTACTCAGCACTGAGCACTCCGCACACCGAGCCCTGAGCACACAGCATCCTGAGCACTGAGCACCCAGCACCCCGAGTACTGAGCACCCAGCACCCTGAGTACTGAGCACCCAGCACCCTGAGTACTGAGCACCCAGCAGCCTGAGCACTGAGCACCCAGCACCCCGAGCACTGAGCACCCAGCACCCTGAGTACTGAGCACCCAGCACCCTGAGCACTGAGCACCCAGCACCCCGAGCACTTAGCACCCAGCACCCTGAGTACTGAGAACCCAGCACCCTGAGCACTGAGCACCCAGCACCCTGAGCACTGAGCACCCAGCACCCTGAGCACTGAGCACCCAGCACCCTGAGTTCTGAGCTCCGAGCACCCCCGAGCACTGAGCACCCAGCGCCCCGAGCACTGAGCACCCAGCACCCTGAGTACTGAGCACCCAGCACCCTGAGCACTGAGCACCCAGCACCCAACGTACTGAGCACCGAGCACCCCGAGCACTGAGCACCCAGCAACCTGAGTACTGAGCTCCGAGCACCCCGAGCACTGAGCACCCAGCGCCCCGAGCACTGAGCACCCAGTGCCCCGAGCACTGAGCACCAAGCACCCCGAGCAATGAGCACCCTGCACCCCGAGCACTGAGCACCCAGCACCCCAAGCAATGAGCACCCAGCACCCTGAGTACTGAGCACCCAGCACCCCGAATACTGAGCACCCAGCAACCTGAGCACCGAGCAGCTAGCACCCTGAGCACTGAGCACCCAGCACCCTGAGCACTGAGCACCCAGCACCCTGAGTACTGAGCACCCAACACCCTGAGTACTGAGCACCCAACACCCCAAGCACTGAGCACCCTAAGTACTGAGCACCCAGCACCCCAAGCACTGAGCACCCTGAGTATTGAGCACCCAGAAACCTGAGTACTGAGCAGCCAGCACCCTGAGTACTGAGCACCCAGCACCCTGAGTACTGAGCACCCAGCACCCCGAGCACTGAGCACGCAGCACCCTGAGTACTGAGCACCCAGCACCCTGAGCACTGAGCACCGAGCACCCTGAGCACTGAGCACCCTGAGTACTGAGCACTGAGCACCCTGAGTACTGAGCACTGAGCACCCTGAGTACTGAGCAACCAGCACCCTGAGTACTGAGCACCCAGCACCCTGAGCACTGAGCACCGAGCACCCTGAGCACTGAGCACCCTGAGTACTGAGCACTGAGCACCCTGAGTACTGAGCACCCAGCACCCTGAGTACTGAGCACCCAGCACCCCGAGCACTGAGCACGCAGCACCCTGAGTACTGAGCACCCAGCACCCTGAGCACTGAGCACCGAGCACCCTGAGCACTGAGCACCCAGCACCCTGAGCACTGATCACCCAGCACCCTGAGCACTGAGCACCCAGCACCGTGAGTACTGAGCACCCAGCACCCTGAGTACTGAGCACTCAGCTCCCTGAGTACTGACCACCGAGCACCCCGAGCACTGAGCAACCAGCACCCTGAGCACTGAGCACCCTGAGGACTGAGCACCAAGCACCCTGAGCACTGAGGACCCAGCACCCTGAGTACTGAGCACCAATCACCCTGAGCACTGAGCACCCAGCACCCCGAGCACTGAGCACCCAGCAACCTGAGTACTGAGCAACCTGAGTACTGAGCACCCAGCACCCTGAGCACTGAGCACCCAGCACCCTGAGTACTGAGCAAACAGCACCCTGAGCACTGAGCACCCAGCACCCTGAGTACTGAGCACCCAGCACCCTGAGCACTGAGCACCCAGCATCCCGAGAATGAGCACACAGCACCCCGAGTACTGAGCACCGAGCACCCTGAGTATTGAGCACCCAGCACCCTGAGCACTGAGCACTGAGCACCCCGAGTTCTGAGCACAAAGCACCCTGAGTACTGAGCACCCAGCACCCTGAGTACTGAGCACCCAGCACCCTGAGTACTGAAAACCCAGCACCCTGAGCACTGAGCACTGAGCACCCTGATCACTGAGTACTGAGCACCGAGCACCCCGAGAACTGAGCACCCAGCACCCGGAGTACTGAGCACCCAGCACCCTGAGTACTGAGCACCCAGCACCCTGAGCACTGATCACCCAGCACCCTGAGCACTGAGCACCCAGCACCCTGAGTACTGAGCACCCAGCACCCTGAGTACTGAGCACCCAGCACCCTGAGTACTGAGCTCCGAGCACCCCGAGCACTGAGCACCCAGCGCCCTGAGCACCAAGCACCCTGAGCACTGAGCACCCAGCACCCTGAGTACTGAGCACCCAGCACCCTGAGCAATGAGCACCCTGAGTACTGAGCACCCAGCACCTTGAGCACTGAGCACCGAGCACCCTGAATACTGAGCACCCAGCACCCTGAGCACTGAACACACAGCACCCTGAGTACTGAGCACCTCGTGCACTGAGCACCCAGCACCCTGAGTACTGAGCACCGAGCACCGCGAGCACTGAGCACGAAGCACCGCGAGCACTGAGCACCCAGCACCCCGAGACTGAGCACCCAGCACCCTGAGTACTGAGCACCCAGCACCCTGAGCACTGAGCACCCAGCACCCTGAGCACTGAGCACCCAGCATCCTGAGTAGTGAGCACCCAACGTACTGAGCACCGAGCACCCCGAGCACTGAGCACCCAGCACCCTGAGTACTGAGCACCCAGCAGCCTGAGCACTGAGCACTCCGCACCCCGAGCCCTGAGCACCCAGCATCCTGAGCACTGAGCACCCAGCACCCGAGTACTGAGCACCCAGCACCCTGAGTACTGAGCATCCAGCACCCTGAGTACTGAGCACCCAGCAGCCTGAGCACTGAGCACCCAGCACCCCGAGCACTGAGCACCCAGCACCCTGAGTACTGAGCACCCAGCACCCTGAGCACTGAGCACCGAGCACCCCGAGCACTGAGCACCCAGCACCCTGAGTACTGAGCTCCGAGCACCCCGAGCACTGAGCACCCAGCGCCCCGAGCACTGAGCACCCAGCGCCCCGAGCACTGAGCACCAAGCACCCCGAGCAATGAGCACCCTGCACCCCGAGCACTGAGCACCCAGCACCCCAAGCAATGAGCACCCAGCACCCTGAGTACTGAGCACCCAGCACCGCTAATACTGAGCACCCAGCAACCTGAGCACCGAGCAGCCAGCAACCTGAGCACTGAGCACCGAGCACCCTGAGCACTGAGCACCCAGCACCCTGAGTACTGAGCACTGAGCACCACGAGTACTGAGCACCCAGCACCCTGATCACTGAGCACCCAACACCCTGAGTACTGAGCACCCAACACCCCAAGCACTGAGCACCCTAAGTACTGAGCACCCAGCACCCCAAGCACTGAGCACCCTGAGTATTGAGCACCCAGAAACCTGAGTACTGAGCAGCCAGCACCCTGAGTACTGAGCACCCAGCACCCTGAGTACTGAGCACCCAGCACCCCGAGCACTGAGCACGCAGCACCCTGAGTACTGAGCACCCAGCACCCTGAGCACTGAGCACCGAGCACCCTGAGCACTGAGCACCCAGCACCCTGAGGACTGAGCACCCAGCACCCTGAGCACTGAGCACCCTGAGTACTGAGCACTGAGCACCCTGAGTACTGAGCACTGAGCACCCTGAGTACTGAGCAACCAGCACCCTGAGTACTGAGCACCCAGCACCCTGAGCACTGAGCACCGAGCACCCTGAGCACTGAGCACCCAGCACCCTGAGCACTGAGCACCCAGCACCCTGAGTAGTGAGCACCCAACGTACTGAGCACCGAGCACCCCGATCACTGAGCACCCAGCTCCCAGAGTACTGAGCACCCAGCACCCCGAGCACTGAGCACCCAGCACCCTGAGCACTGAGCACCCAGCACCATGAGCACTGATCACCCAGCACCCGGAGCACTGAGCACCCAGCACCCTGAGCACTGATCACCCAGCACTCTGAGCACTGAGCACCCAGCACCCTGAGTACTGAGCACCCAGCAACCTGAGTACTGAGCACCCAGCACCCTGAGTACTGAGCTCCGAGCACCCCGAGCACTGAGCACCCAGCGCCCCGAGCACCAAGCACCCTGAGCACTGAGCACCCATCACCCTGAGTACTGAGCACCCAGCACCCTGAGCAATGAGCACCCTGAGTACTGAGCACCCAGCACCTTGAGCACTGAGCACCGAGCACCCTGAATACTGAGCACCCAGCATCCTGAGCACTGAACACACAGCACCCTGAGTACTGAGCACCTCGAGCACTGAGCACCCAGCACCCTGAGTACTGAGCACCGAGCACCCCGAGCACTGAGCACCCAGCACCGCGAGCACTGAGCACCCAGCACCCCGAGACTGAGCACCCAGCACCCTGAGTACTGAGCACCCAGCACCCTGAGCACTGAGCACCCAGCACCCTGAGCACTGAGCACCCAGCACCCTGAGCACTGAGCACCCAGCACCCTGAGTAGTGAGCACCCAACGTACTGAGCACCGAGCACCCCGAACACTGAGCACCCAGCAACCTGAGTACTCAGCACTGAGCACTCCGCACACCGAGCCCTGAGCACCCAGCATCCTGAGCACTGAGCACCCAGCACCCGAGTACTGAGCACCCAGCACCCTGAGTACTGAGCACCCAGCACCCTGAGTACCGAGCACCCAGCAGCCTGAGCACTGAGCACCCAGCACCCCAAGCACTGAGCACCCAGCACCCTGAGTACTGAGCACCCATCACCCTGAGCACTGAGCACCCAGCACCCCGAGCACTTAGCACCCAGCACCCTGAGTACTGAGAACCCAGCACCCTGAGCACTGAGCACCCAGCACCCTGAGCACTGAGCACCCAGCACCCTGAGCACTGAGCACCCAGCACCCTGAGCACCGAGCAGACAGCACCCTGAGCACTGAGCACCCAGCACCCTGAGCACTGAGCACCCAGCACCCTGAGTACTGAGCACTGAGCACCACGAGTACTGAGCACCCAGCACCCTGATCACTGAGCACCCAGCTCCCTGAGTACTGAGCACCCAGCACCCCGAGCACTGAGCACCCAGCACCCTGAGCACTGAGCACCCAGCACCATGAGCACTGATCACCCAGCACCCGGAGCACTGAGCACCCAGCACCCTGAGCACTCATCACCCAGCACCCTGAGCACTGAGCACCCAGCACCCTGAGTACTGAGCACCCAGCAACCTGAGTACTGAGCACCCAGCACCCTGAGTACTGAGCTCCGAGCACCCCGAGCACTGAGCACCCAGCGCCCCGAGCACCAAGCACCCTGAGCACTGAGCACCCAGCACCCTGAGTACTGAGCACCCTGCACCCTGAGCAATGAGCACCCTGAGTACTGAGCACCGAGCACCTTGAGCACTGAGCACCGAGCACCCTGAATACTGAGCACCCAGCACCCTGAGCACTGAACACACAGCACCCTGAGTACTGAGCACCTCGAGCACTGAGCACCCAGCACCCTGAGTACTGAGCACCGAGCACCCCGAGCACTGAGCACCCAGCACCGCGAGCACTGAGCACCCAGCACCCCGAGACTGAGCACCCAGCACCCTGAGTACTGAGCACCCAGCACCCTGAGCACTGAGCACCCAGCACCCTGAGCACTGAGCACCCAGCACCCTGAGCACTGAGCACCCAGCACCCTGAGTAGTGAGCACCCAACGTACTGAGCACCGAGCACCCCGAGCACTGAGCACCCAGCACCCTGAGTACTCAGCACTGAGCACTCCGCACACCGAGCCCTGAGCACCCAGCATCCTGAGAACTGAGCACCCAGCACCCGAGTACTGAGCACCCAGCACCCTGAGTACTGAGCACCCAGCACCCTGAGTACTGAGCACCCAGCAGCCTGAGCACTGAGCACCCAGCACCCCGAGCACTGAGCACCCAGCACCCTGAGTACTGAGCACCCATCACACTGAGCACTGAGCACCCAGCACCCTGAGCACTTAGCACCCAGCACCCTGAGTACTGAGAACCCAGCACCCTGAGCACTGAGCACCCAGCACCCTGAGCACTGAGCACCCAGCACCCTGAGCACTGAGCACCCAGCACCCTGAGCACCGAGCAGCCAGCACCCTGAGCACTGAGCACCCAGCACCCTGAGCACTGAGCACCCAGCACCCTGAGTACTGAGCACCCAGCACCCTGAGTACTGAGCACCCAGCACCCTGAGTACTGAGCACCCAGCAGCCTGAGCACTGAGCACCCAGCACCCCGAGCACTGAGCACCCAGCACCCTGAGTACTGAGCACCCATCACACTGAGCACTGAGCACCCAGCACCCTGAGCACTGAGCACCCAGCACCCCGAGACTGAGCACCCAGCACCCTGAGTACTGAGCACCCAGCACCCTGAGCACTGAGCACCCAGCACCCTGAGCACTGAGCACCCAGCACCCTGAGCACTGAGCACCCAGCACCCTGAGTAGTGAGCACCCAACGTACTGAGCACCGAGCACCCCGAACACTGAGCACCCAGCAACCTGAGTACTCAGCACTGAGCACTCCGCACACCGAGCCCTGAGCACCCAGCATCCTGAGCACTGAGCACCCAGCACCCGAGTACTGAGCACCCAGCACCCTGAGTACTGAGCACCCAGCACCCTGAGTACCGAGCACCCAGCAGCCTGAGCACTGAGCACCCAGCACCCCAAGCACTGAGCACCCAGCACCCTGAGTACTGAGCACCCATCACCCTGAGCACTGAGCACCCAGCACCCCGAGCACTTAGCACCCAGCACCCTGAGTACTGAGAACCCAGCACCCTGAGCACTGAGCACCCAGCACCCTGAGCACTGAGCACCCAGCACCCTGAGCACTGAGCACCCAGCACCCTGAGCACCGAGCAGACAGCACCCTGAGCACTGAGCACCCAGCACCCTGAGCACTGAGCACCCAGCACCCTGAGTACTGAGCACTGAGCACCACGAGTACTGAGCACCCAGCACCCTGATCACTGAGCACCCAGCTCCCTGAGTACTGAGCACCCAGCACCCCGAGCACTGAGCACCCAGCACCCTGAGCACTGAGCACCCAGCACCATGAGCACTGATCACCCAGCACCCGGAGCACTGAGCACCCAGCACCCTGAGCACTCATCACCCAGCACCCTGAGCACTGAGCACCCAGCACCCTGAGTACTGAGCACCCAGCAACCTGAGTACTGAGCACCCAGCACCCTGAGTACTGAGCTCCGAGCACCCCGAGCACTGAGCACCCAGCGCCCCGAGCACCAAGCACCCTGAGCACTGAGCACCCAGCACCCTGAGTACTGAGCACCCTGCACCCTGAGCAATGAGCACCCTGAGTACTGAGCACCGAGCACCTTGAGCACTGAGCACCGAGCACCCTGAATACTGAGCACCCAGCACCCTGAGCACTGAACACACAGCACCCTGAGTACTGAGCACCTCGAGCACTGAGCACCCAGCACCCTGAGTACTGAGCACCGAGCACCCCGAGCACTGAGCACCCAGCACCGCGAGCACTGAGCACCCAGCACCCCGAGACTGAGCACCCAGCACCCTGAGTACTGAGCACCCAGCACCCTGAGCACTGAGCACCCAGCACCCTGAGCACTGAGCACCCAGCACCCTGAGCACTGAGCACCCAGCACCCTGAGTAGTGAGCACCCAACGTACTGAGCACCGAGCACCCCGAGCACTGAGCACCCAGCACCCTGAGTACTCAGCACTGAGCACTCCGCACACCGAGCCCTGAGCACCCAGCATCCTGAGAACTGAGCACCCAGCACCCGAGTACTGAGCACCCAGCACCCTGAGTACTGAGCACCCAGCACCCTGAGTACTGAGCACCCAGCAGCCTGAGCACTGAGCACCCAGCACCCCGAGCACTGAGCACCCAGCACCCTGAGTACTGAGCACCCATCACACTGAGCACTGAGCACCCAGCACCCTGAGCACTTAGCACCCAGCACCCTGAGTACTGAGAACCCAGCACCCTGAGCACTGAGCACCCAGCACCCTGAGCACTGAGCACCCAGCACCCTGAGCACTGAGCACCCAGCACCCTGAGCACCGAGCAGCCAGCACCCTGAGCACTGAGCACCCAGCACCCTGAGCACTGAGCACCCAGCACCCTGAGTACTGAGCACTGAGCACCACGAGTACTGAGCACCCAGCACCCTGATCACTGAGCACCCAGCTCCCTGAGTACTGAGCACCCAGCACCCCGAGCACTGAGCACCCAGCACCCTGAGCACTGAGCACCCAGCACCATGAGCACTGATCACCCAGCACCCGGAGCACTGAGCACCCAGCACCCTGAGCACTCATCACCCAGCACCCTGAGCACTGAGCACCCAGCACCCTGAGTACTGAGCACCCAGCAACCTGAGTACTGAGCACCCAGCACCCTGAGTACTGAGCTCCGAGCACCCCGAGCACTGAGCACCCAGCGCCCCGAGCACCAAGCACCCTGAGCACTGAGCACCCAGCACCCTGAGTACTGAGCACCCTGCACCCTGAGCAATGAGCACCCTGAGTACTGAGCACCGAGCACCTTGAGCACTGAGCACCGAGCACCCTGAATACTGAGCACCCAGCACCCTGAGCACTGAACACACAGCACCCTGAGTACTGAGCACCTCGAGCACTGAGCACCCAGCACCCTGAGTACTGAGCACCGAGCACCCCGAGCACTGAGCACCCAGCACCGCGAGCACTGAGCACCCAGCACCCCGAGACTGAGCACCCAGCACCCTGAGTACTGAGCACCCAGCACCCTGAGCACTGAGCACCCAGCACCCTGAGCACTGAGCACCCAGCACCCTGAGCACTGAGCACCCAGCACCCTGAGTAGTGAGCACCCAACGTACTGAGCACCGAGCACCCCGAGCACTGAGCACCCAGCACCCTGAGTACTCAGCACTGAGCACTCCGCACACCGAGCCCTGAGCACCCAGCATCCTGAGCACTGAGCACCCAGCACCCGAGTACTGAGCACCCAGCACCCTGAGTACTGAGCACCCAGCACCCTGAGTACTGAGCACCCAGCAGCCTGAGCACTGAGCACCCAGCACCCTGAGTACTGAGCACCCAGCACCCTGAGTACTGAGCACCCAGCAGCCTGAGCACTGAGCACCCAGCACCCTGAGCACTGAGCACCCAGCACCCTGAGTACTGAGCACCCAGCACCCTGAGCACTGAGCACCCAGCACCCAACGTACTGAGCACCGAGCACCCCGAGCACTGAGCACCCAGCACCCTGAGTACTGAGCTCCGAGCACCCCGAGCACTGAGCACCCAGCGGCCCGAGCACTGAGCACCCAGCGCCCCGAGCACTGAGCACCAAGCACCCCGAGCAATGAGCACCCTGCACCCCGAGCACTGAGCACCCAGCACCCCAAGCAATGAGCACCCAGCACCCTGAGTACTGAGCACCCAGCACCCCGAATACTGAGCACCCAGCAACCTGAGCACCGAGCAGCTAGCACCCTGAGCACTGAGCACCCAGCACCCTGAGCACTGAGCACCCAGCACCCTGAGTACTGAGCACCCAACACCCTGAGTACTGAGCACCCAACACCCCAAGCACTGAGCACCCTAAGTACTGAGCACCCAGCACCCCAAGCACTGAGCACCCTGAGTATTGAGCACCCAGAAACCTGAGTACTGAGCAGCCAGCACCCTGAGTACTGAGCACCCAGCACCCTGAGTACTGAGCACCCAGCACCCCGAGCACTGAGCACGCAGCACCCTGAGTACTGAGCACCCAGCACCCTGAGCACTGAGCACCGAGCACCCTGAGCACTGAGCACCCAGCACCCTGAGGACTGAGCACCCAGCACCCTGAGCACTGAGCACCCTGAGTACTGAGCACTGAGCACCCTGAGTACTGAGCACTGAGCACCCTGAGTACTGAGCAACCAGCACCCTGAGTACTGAGCACCCAGCACCCTGAGCACTGAGCACCGAGCACCCTGAGCACTGAGCACCCTGAGTACTGAGCACTGAGCACCCTGAGTACTGAGCACTGAGCACCCTGAGTACTGAGCAACCAGCACCCTGAGTACTGAGCACCCAGCACCCTGAGCACTGAGCACCCAGCACCCTGAGTACTGAGCACCCAGCACCCTGAGTACTGAGCACCCAGCACCCTGAGTACTGAGCTCCGAGCACCCCGAGCACTGAGCACCCAGCGCCCCGAGCACCAAGCACCCTGAACACTGAGCACCCAGCACCCTGAGTACTGAGCACCCAGCACCCTGAGCAATGAGCACCCTGAGTACTGAGCACCCAGCACCTTGAGCACTGAGCACCGAGCACCCTGAATACTGAGCACCCAGCACCCTGAGCACTGAACACACAGCACCCTGAGTACTGAGCACCTCGAGCACTGAGCACCCAGCACCCTGAGTACTGAGCACCGAGCACCCTGAGCACTGAGCACCCAGCACCGCGAGCACTGAGCACCCAGCACCCCGAGACTGAGCACCCAGCACCCTGAGTCCTGAGCACCCAGCACCCTGAGCACTGAGCACCCAGCACCCTGAGCACTGAGCACCCAGCACCCTGAGCACTGAGCACCCAGCACCCTGAGTAGTGAGCACCCAACGTACTGAGCACCGAGCACCCCGAGCACTGAGCACCCAGCACCCTGAGTACTGAGCACTGAGCACTCCGCACACCGAGCCCTGAGCACCCAGCATCCTGAGCACTGAGCACCCAGCACCCGAGTACTGAGCACCCAGCACCCTGAGTACTGAGCACCCAGCACCCTGAGTACTGAGCACCCAGCAGCCTGAGCACTGAGCACCCAGCACCCCGAGCACTGAGCACCCAGCACCCTGAGTACTGAGCACCCAGCACCCTGAGCACTGAGCACCCAGCACCCCGAGCACTGAGCACCCAGCACCCTGAGTACTGAGAACCCAGAACCCTGAGCACTGAGCACCCAGCACCCTGAGCACTGAGCACCCAGCACCCTGAGCACTGAGCACCCTTCACCCTGAGTACTGAGCTCCGAGCACCCCGAGCACTGAGCACCCAGCGCCCCGAGCACTGAGCACCCAGGACCCTGAGTACTGAGCACCCAGCACCCTGAGCACTGAGCACCCAGCACCCAACGTACTGAGCACCGAGCACCCCGAGCACTGAGCACCCAGCACCCTGAGTACTGAGCTCCGAGCACCCCGAGCACTGAGCACCCAGCGCCCCGTGCACTGAGCACCCAGCGCCCCGAGCACTGAGCACCAAGCACCCCGAGCAATGAGCACCCTGCACCCCGAGCACTGAGCACCCAGCACCCCAAGAGATGAGCACCCAGCACCCTGAGTACTGAGCACCCAGCACCCCGAATACTGAGCACCCAGCAACCTGAGCACCGAGCAGCCAGCACTCTGAGCACTGAGCACCCAGCACCCTGAGCACTGAGCACCCAGCACCCTGAGTACTGAGCACTGAGCACCACGAGTACTGAGCACCCAGCACCCTGATCACTGAGCACCCAACACCCTGAGTACTGAGCACCCAACACCCCAAGCACTGAGCACCCTAAGTACTGAGCACCCAGCACCCCAAGCACTGAGCACCCTGAGTATTGAGCACCCAGCAACCTGAGTACTGAGCAGCCAGCACCCTGAGTACTGAGCACCCAGCACCCTGAGTACTGAGCACCCAGCACCCCGAGCACTGAGCACCCAGCACCCTGAGTACTGAGCACCCAGCACCCTGAGCACTGAGCACCGAGCACCATGAGCACTGAGCACCCAGCACCCCGAGCACTGAGCACCCAGCACCCCGAGAATGAGCACCCAGCACCCCGAGTACTGAGCAACGAGCACCCTGAGCACTGAGTACCCAGCACCCTGTGTACTGAGCACCCAGGACCCTGAGCACTGAGCACCGAGCAACCCAAGTACTGAGCACAAAGCACCCTGAGCACTGAGCACCCAGCACCCTGAGTACTGAGCACCCAGCACCCTGAGTACTGAACACCCAGCACCCTGAGCACTGAGCACTGAGCAATATGATCACTGAGAACTGAGCACCGAGCACCCCGAGAACTGAGCACCCAGCACCCGGAGTACTGAGCACCCAGCACCCTGAGTACTGAGCACCCAGCACCCTGAGCACTGATCACCCAGCACCCTGAGCACTGAGCACCCAGCACCCTGAGTACTGAGCACCCAGCACCCTGAGTACTGAGCACCCTGCACCCTGAGTACTGAGCTCCGAGCACCCCGAGCACTGAGCACCCAGCGCCCCGAGCACCGAGCACCCTGAGCACTGAGCACCGAGCACCCTGAGCACTGAGCACCCAACGCCCCGAGCACTGAGCACCCAGCACCCTGAGCACTGAGCACCCAGCACCCTGAGCACTGAGCACCGAGCAGCCCGAGCACTGAGCACCCAGCACCCGGAGTACTGAGCACCCAGCACCCTGAGTACTACGCACCGAGCACCCTGAGTACTGAGCACCCAGCACCCTGAGCACTGAACACACAGCACCCTGAGTACTGAGCACCGAGCACACTGAGCACAGAGCACCCAGCACCCTGAGTACTGAGCACCGAGCACCCTGAGCACTGAGCACCCAGCACACTGAGTACTGAGCACCCAGCACCGCGAGCACTGAGCACATAGCACCCCGAGCACTGAGCACCCAGCACCCTGAGTACTTAGCACCCAGCACCCTGAGGACTGAGCACCCAGCACCCTGAGCACTGAGCACACTGAGTACTGAGCACTGAGCACCCTGAGTACTGATCACTGAGCACCCTGAGTACTGAGCAACCAGCACACTGAGTACTGAGCACCCAGCACCCTGAGCACTGAGCACCGAGCACCCTGAGCACTGAGCACCCAGCACCCTGAGCACTGAGCACCCAGCACCCTGAGTAGTGAGCACCCAACGTACTGAGCACTGAGCACCCCGATCACTGAGCACCCAGCTCCCTGAGTACTGAGCACCCAGAACCCTGAGCACTGAGCACCCAGCACCGTGAGTACTGAGCACCCAGCACCCTGAGTACTGAGCACTCAGCACCCTGAGTACTGAGCACCGAGCACCCCGAGCCTTGAGCACCCAGCACCCTGAGCACTGAGCACCCTGAGGACTGAGCACCCAGCACCCTGAGCACTGAGCACCCAGCACCCTGAGCACTGAGCACCCAGCACCCTGAGCACTGAGCACCCAGCACCCTGAGCACTGAGCACCCAGCACCCTGAGTAGTGAGCACCCAACGTACTGAGCACCGAGCACCCCGAGCACTGAGCACCCAGCACCCTGAGTACTGAGCACTGAGCACCCCGCACCCCGAGCCCTGAGCACCCAGCACCCTGAGCACTGAGCACCCAGCACCCGAGTACTGAGCACCCAGCACCCTGAGTACTGAGCACCCAGCACCCTGAGTACTGAGCACCCAGCACCCTGAACACTGAGCACCCAGCACCCCGAGGACTGAGAACCCAGCACCCGGAGTACTGAGCACCCAGCACCCTGAGCACTGAGCACCCAGCACCCCGAGCACTGAGCACCCAGCACCCTGAGTACTGAGCACCCAGCACCCTGAGCACTGAGCACCCAGCACCCTGAGCACTGAGCACCCAGCACCCTGAGCACTGAGCACCCAGCACCCTGAGTACTGAGCTCTGAGCACCCCGAGCACTGAGCACCCAGCGCTCCGAGCACTGAGCACCCAGCACCCTGAGTACTGAGGACCCAGCACCCTGAGCACTGAGCAGCCAGCACCCAACGTACTGAGCACCGAGCACCCCGAGCACTGAGCACCCAGCACCCTGAGTACTGAGTACCCAGCACCCTGAGCACTGAGCACCCAGCACCCTGAGCACTGAGCACCCAGCACCCTGAGCACTGAGCACCCAGCACCCTGAGTACTGAGCTCCGAGCACCCCGAGCACTGAGCACCCAGCGCCCCGAGCACTGAGCACCCAGCGCCCCGAGCACTGAGCACCAAGCACCCCGAGCAATGAGCACCCAGCACCCCGAGCACTGAGCACCCAGCACCCCAAGCAATGAGCACCCAGCACCCTGAGTACTGAGCACCCAGCACCCTGAGTACTGAGCAGCCAGCACCCTGAGCACTGAGCACCCAGCACCCTAAGCACTGAGCACCCAGCACCCTGAGTACTGAGCACTGAGCACCACGAGTACTGAGCACCCAGCACCCTGATCACTGAGCACCCAACACCCTGAGTACTGAGCACCCAACACCCCAAGCACTGAGCACCCTAAGTACTGAGCACCCAGCACCCCAAGCACTGAGCACCCTGAGTATTGAGCACCCAGCAACCTGAGTACTGAGCACCCAGCACCCTGAGTACTGAGCACCCAGCACCCCGAGCACTGAGCACCCAGCACCCTGAGTACTGAGCACCCAGCACCCTGAGCACTGAGCACCGAGCACCCTGAGCACTGAGCACCCAGCACCCTGAGGACTGAGCACCCAGCACCCTGATTACTGAGCACCCTGAGTACTGAGCACTGAGCACCCTGAGTACTGAGCACTGAGCACCCTGAGTATTGAGCAACCAGCACACTGAGTACTGAGCACCCAGCACCCTGAGCACTGAGCACCGAGCACCCTGAGCACTGAGCACCCAGCACCCTGAGCACTGAGCACCCAGCACCCTGAGTAGTGAGCACCCAACGTACTGAGCACCGAGCACCCCGATCACTGAGTACCCAGCTCCCTGAGTACTGAGCAGCCAGCACCCCGAGCACTGAGCACCCAGCACCCTGAGCACTGAGCACCCAGCACCATGAGCACTGATCACCCAGCACCCTGAGCACTGAGCACCCAGCACCCTGAGTACTGAGCACCCAGCACCCTGAGTACTGAGCACTCAGCACCCTGAGTACTGAGCACCGAGCACCCCGAGCACTAAGCACGCAGCACCCTGAGCACTGAGCACCCTGAGGACTGAGCACCCAGAACCCTGAGGACTGAGCACCCAGCACCCTGAGTACTGAGCACCGATCACCCTGAGCACTGAGCACCCAGCACCCCGAGCACTGAGCACCCAGCACCCTGAGTACTGAGCAACCTGAGTACTGAGCACCCAGCACCCTGAGAACTGAGCACCCAGCACCCTGAGTACTGAGCACCCAGCACCCTGAGCACTGAGCACCCAGCACCCTGAGTACTGAGCACCCAGCACCCCGAGCACTGAGCACCCAGCACCCCGAGAATGAGCACCCAGCACCCTGAGTACTGAGCACCGAGCACCCTGAGCACTGAGTACCCAGCACCCTGAGTACTGAGCACCCAGCACCCTGAGTACTGAACACCCAGCACCCTGAGCACTGAGCACTGAGCACCCTGATCACTGAGTACTGAGCACCGAGCACCCCGAGAACTGAGCACCCAGCACCCGGAGTACTGAGCACCCAGCACCCTGAGTACTGAGCACTGAGCACCCAGCACACCGAGCACTGAGCACGCAGGACCCTGAGTACTGAGCACTGAGCACCCAGCACCCCGAGCACTGAGCACCCAGCACCCTGAGCACTGAGCACCCAGCACCCTGAGCACTGAGCACCCAGCACCCTGAGTACTGAGCACTGAGCACCCAGCACCCCGAGCACTGAGCACCCAGCACCGTGAGTACTGAGCACTGAGCACCCAGCACCCCGAGCACTGAGCACCCAGCACCCTGAGTACTGAGCACTGAGCATCCAGCACCCCGAGCACTGAGCACCCAGCACCCTGAGTACTGAGCACTGAGCACCCAGCACCCTGAGCACTGAGCACCCAGCACACTGAGTACTGAGCACTGAGAACCCAGCACCCCGAGTACTGAGCACCCAGCACCCTGAGTACTGAGCACCCAGCACCCTGAGCACTGAGCACCCAGCACCCCGAGCACTGAGCACCCAGCACCCCGAGCACTGAGCACCCAGCTCCCTGAGTACTGAGCTCCGAGCACCCCGAGCACTGAGCACCCAGCGCCCCGAGCACCAAGCACCCTGAGCACTGAGCACCCAGCACCCTGACTACTGAGCACCCAGCACCCTGAGCAATGAGCAACTTGAGTACTGAGCACCCAGCACCTTGAGCACTGAGCACCGAGCACCCCGAGCACTGAGCACCCAGCACCCTGAGTACTAAGCACCCTGAGTACTGAGCACTGAGCACCCTGAGTACTGAGCACTGAGCACCCTGAGTATTGAGCAACCAGCACCCTGAGTACTGAGCACCCAGCACCCTGAGCACTGAGCACCCAGCACCCCGAGCACTGAGCACCCAGCACCCTGAGTACTGAGCACCCAGCACCCTGAGCACTGAGCACCGAGCACCCTGAGCACTGAGCACCCAGCACCCTGAGGACTGAGCACCCAGCACCCTGAGCACTGAGCACCCTGAGTACTGAGCACTGAGCACCCTGAGTACTGAGCACTGAGCACCCTGAGTATTGAGCAACCAGCACCCTGAGTACTGAGCACCCAGCACCCTGAGCACTGAGCACCGAGCACCCTGAGCACTGAGCACCCAGCACCCTGAGCACTGAGCACCCAGCACCCTGAGTAGTGAGCACCCAGCACACTGAGCACCGAGCACCACGATCACTGAGTACCCAACACCCTGAGTACTGAGCACCCAGCACCCCGAGCACTAAGCACCCAGCACACTGAGCACTGAGCACCCAGCACCCGGAGTACTGAGCACCCAGCACCCTGAGTACTAAGCACCCTGAGTACTGAGCACTGAGCACCCTGAGTACTGAGCACTGAGCACCCTGAGTATTGAGCAACCAGCACACTGAGTACTGAGCACCCAGCACCCTGAGCACTGAGCACCCAGCACCCCGAGCACTGAGCACCCAGCACCCTGAGTACTGAGCACCCAGCACCCTGAGCACTGAGCACCGAGCACCCTGAGCACTGAGCACCCAGCACCCTGAGGACTGAGCACCCAGCACCCTGAGCACTGAGCACCCTGAGTACTGAGCACTGAGCACCCTGAGTACTGAGCACTGAGCACCCTGAGTATTGAGCAACCAGCACCCTGAGTACTGAGCACCCAGCACCCTGAGCACTGAGCACCGAGCACCCTGAGCACTGAGCACCCAGCACCCTGAGCACTGAGCACCCAGCACCCTGAGTAGTGAGCACCCAGCACACTGAGCACCGAGCACCACGATCACTGAGTACCCAACACCCTGAGTACTGAGCACCCAGCACCCCGAGCACTAAGCACCCAGCACACTGAGCACTGAGCACCCAGCACCATGAGCACTGATCACCCAGCACCCTGAGCACTGAGCACCCAGCACCCTGAGTACTGAGCACCCAGCACCCTGAGTACTGAGCACTCAGTACCCTGAGTACTGAGCAGCGAGCACCCCGAGCACTGAGCACGCAGCACCCTGAGCACTGAGCACCCTGAGGACTGAGTACCCAGCACCCTGAGCACTGAGCACCCAGCACCCTGAGTACTGAGCACCGATCACCCTGAGCACTGAGCACCCAGCACCCCGGGCACTGAGCACCCAGAACCCTGAGTACTGAGCAACCTGAGTACTGAGCAACCAGCACCCTGAGAACTGAGCACCCAGCACCCTGAGTACTGAGCACCCAGCACCCTGAGCACTGAGCACCCAGCGCTCCGAGCACTGAGCACCCAGCACCCTGAGTACTGAGGACCCAGCACCCTGAGCACTGAGCAGCCAGCACCCAACGTACTGAGCACCGAGCACCCCGAGCACTGAGCACCCAGCACCCTGAGTACTGAGCACCCAGCACCCTGAGCACTGAGCACCCAGCACCCTGAGCACTGAGCACCCAGCACCCTGAGCACTGAGCACCCAGCACCCTGAGTACTGAGCTCCGAGCACCCCGAGCACTGAGCACCCAGCGCCCCGAGCACTGAGCACCCAGCGCCCCGAGCACTGAGCACCAAGCACCCCGAGCAATGAGCACCCAGCACCCCGATCACTAAGCACCCAGCACCCCAAGCAATGAGCACCCAGCACCCTGAGTACTGAGCACCCAGCACCCTGAGTACTGAGCAGCCAGCACCCTGAGCACTGAGCACCCAGCACCCTAAGCACTGAGCACCCAGCACCCTGAGTACTGAGCACTGAGCACCACGAGTACTGAGCACCCAGCACCCTGATCACTGAGCACCCTGAGTATTGAGCACCCAGCAACCTGAGTACTGAGCACCCAGCACCCTGAGTACTGAGCACCCATCACCCCGAGCACTGAGCACCCTGAGTATTGAGCACCCAGCAACCTGAGTACTGAGCACCCAACACCCCAAGCACTGAGCACCCTAAGTACTGAGCACCCAGCACCCCAAGCACTGAGCACCCTGAGTATTGAGCACCCAGCAACCTGAGTACTGAGCAACCAGCACCCTGAGTACTGAGCACCCAGCACCCCGAGCACTGAGCACCCAGCACCCTGAGTACTGAGCACCCAGCACCCTGAGCACTGAGCACCGAGCACCCTGAGCACTGAGCACCCAGCACCCTGAGGACTGAGCACCCAGCACCCTGATTACTGAGCACCCTGAGTACTGAGCACTGAGCACCCTGAGTACTGAGCACTGAGCACCCTGAGTATTGAGCAACCAGCACCCTGAGTACTGAGCACCCAGCACCCTGAGCACTGAGCACCGAGCACCCTGAGCACTGAGCACCCAGCACCCTGAGCACTGAGCACCCAGCACCCTGTGTAGTGAGCACCGAACGTACTGAGCACCGAGCACCCCGATCACTGAGTACCCAGCTCCCTGAGTACTGAGCACCCAGCACCCCGAGCACTGAGCACCCAGCACCCTGAGCACTGAGCACCCAGCACCATGAGCACTGATCACCCAGCACCCTGAGCACTGAGCACCCAGCACCCTGAGTACTGAGCACCCAGCACCCTGAGTACTGAGCACTCAGCACCCTGAGTACTGAGCACCGAGCACCCCGAGCACTGAGCACGCAGCACCCTGAGCACTGAGCACCCTGAGGACTGAGCACCCAGAACCCTGAGCACTGAGCACCCAGCACCCTGAGTACTGAGCACCGATCACCCTGAGCACTGAGCACCCAGCACCCCGAGCACTGAGCACCCAGCACCCTGAGTGATGGAGGAAGGTCATTGGCTAATAAAGGCACTGCCCTGGCCCATTTTATTGGTTAGGACATAGGTAGGTGGAGTAAACAGATCAAAATGCTGGGAGGAAGAGGAAGTGAGGTCAGAGACTCCACCGCTCTGCTCTCGGGAGCAGATGCCTCAGGGAGACCCATACTCCCAGCTCCCAGGCAGACACATGCCATGAAGCTCGACCCAGGATGGACTAGGCTAGAATCTTCCCGGTAAGACCGGTGCTCACCGATTATTAGAGATGGGTTGATCGGGATATCAGAATTAGCCTGTAAGTGCTAGAGCTAAAGGGCCAAGCAGTGCTTAAAAGAATACAGTGTCTGTGTAATTATTTTGGGGCATAAGCTAGCTGGGCAGGTGGCCGGGGTGTTGGGGACGCCCACTTGATGGACTAAACCCACTTAAAAAACCTGAGAAGGCTTAAAAATAAGGGAGAGAGAGTTTAACACAGATTTTTGCTGTTTGTTGGTGGCGTGCTGTAGAGAGATTTCCTGATTCGGCAACAGTAGCAGAAAAAATGCTGTGTCATTTTAAAGCTCGACTTCCTGGGGCTGTGCCGCCATTGCGATCTCTGTCTGGCTCCTGCGGGAGACAGAGCTTTTGAATAGAGCATTTGGAGTAAAGTGCTACGATTAGTTTGATGGCAACTAGACTCGCTGTGTTCTCGGGTCTGCTCTGCTTGTTAGAGGCAAGCATGCGCTTTCTTCTAAGAGAAGCTTCCTGACTCAGCTTTAGCTGCAAAGCCTGCAGCTCATTAAGAGGTCCTGCCACGAAACACTTAAACGGTGTTGACGAAAAGCTGAACGCATGCCTTTCGGTTTTCAGCCGTAGCAGGAAAAAAGCTGAGCCGTTTAAAAATGCCGGCTTTCTGGGCTGTCCTGCCAGGACAAACTCTGACTCTTTTACGCAGGCGGTTTGTGCGGTTTGCAAGCACAGGCTGCTGAAGCTTGCTTGCTGGCTACAGCCAGTACCTCAGCCATGAGGCTGGAAAGCTAAGGAATGGGCAAAGCCACGCCTTTAATCCTACTGATATTGCTTGGTATATTAAAGACTCGTGTGGTCAGAAAAAGAGAGATATACAGTAAAGAGAGGTTCAAAGACAAAGAAAATTTCTAAATGGTTTGAAGTGTGTTAAAAATATATGCAGACTAAAAGTTGAAGTTCTTAAAGTAAAAAACAAATAAAGGAAGAGAGTTGTGTGTGGTAGCACACGCCTTTAATCCCAGTGCCTAGAAGGCAGAGACAAACAGATCTCTGTGAGTTCAAGGTGTAGTAGTGTACACCTTTAATCCCGAATGCCTGGGAGGCAGAGACAGGCAGATCTCTGAGAGTTCAAAGACAGCCTGGTCTACAGAGTTACTTCAGATCAAAGATACAGAGAACCTGTCTCAAAAAGCAAAGAGTTAAAAGTAAAAATAAACAAAATAGAGGTTAAAACACAGCTGCACAAAGATGGAAAATACACAGAGAATTTTGATACTGTATGCTATTATGCTCTCTTTGAATTGTTTGAATGCTGAGGAAAGAGCAAAAGCTACTAAAAGATATTTATAAATGCTGCTGAACTAATCCAACATAGATATTTTGAATTTGTATCTAAGGATATGATACTTTGGAAAGGAGTTTCTTATTTTGTTTTCACAGAGGATGAGACGCTGTTCATTTCTTCTATTCCGATTTGGTATGATGGACCACGCCCTCCTGAAGGGTTGCAGTGAACATCTTCAGAAAATTGCTTCGCTCAACTGCCAACTGAGATGAAACTAGCACACAGGGTTATACCATGAAAGACCTAATTAACGACGCCCCCATTCAGCAGGAAGCAGTTTGGAGAGAAAAAACTGCGCCCATGTTCCCAAATATGGTTTATAAACGTCCTTTTACATTTAAAGGGGGATATGATATAGGTATGAATAATTTGCATTAGTATAGATTTTGCTTTATTGATAGAGATTTACGGTCAATTTTGCTATATTTATAAGTGTTTCTGATTTTGATTAAGGTATTGTGATTGTGTAGTTCATTTAAATATGTACTGTATAATTAAGAAATATAGGTTGTTAATGGATAATCATCGATAATAGTAAAGCTTGTAGTCATGTTAGTTAGATTTTCTAGATATATAGAGATATATTTTAGATAGACATTCTTCATGTCTTTCAAAGATTACAGAATAGGACATTTAATGTTTTAATAACTGAGGACTTTTCATGACAATGAGACACTCTGCTCCTGGCAGCACCAATCTATTTCAAGAGGAAGATGGGCATCGAAGAGGCACCTTATGGAGTTTGATAGCCATTTGGGCAAGAAACTGCTCTTGCCTGGACTATTGCGTAAACTGGACACAGAGAACCCGCAGAGAGAGGACTACTGAACTTGCCTAAGGTGAGATGATCTTTCGGGGTTCCTGATTCATTTTGAAAGAGTCTGCGAGACATTCTGCAGGACACAACAGATAGTGACTGAACTGACTTTGAATTTTCCTGCTTTATGGAAATGTCTGCTGGATACCATGGGCCTGAAGGCTGAAGATGGATGCCCCAATGGTACAAAAGAACTTTGGGTGACTGTCCAGGCAGCGAGATGTCTTTGTCATTTCTAGAGTTTGAAGTTTCTTAGTTCTTGTTTACTTAGGTAATATATCTTTCTGGAGTCTTTGATGGAGTTAAGAATAGTTAGTTATAGTTTTCCTTAGTTATGATAAAGATTATTGTAACTTTTACTTGATAACTGTTTTGTTATATGTAATTTTGCTATGTTAAAGCCTTTTTTTTTTGTTTAAACCGAAAAAGGGGAAATGATGGAGGAAGGTCATTGGCTAATAAAGGCACTGCCCTGGCCCATTTTATTGGTTAGGACATAGGTAGGTGGAGTAAACAGATCAAAATGCTGGGAGGAAGAGGAAGTGAGGTCAGAGACTCCACCGCTCTGCTCTCGGGAGCAGATGCCTCAGGGAGACCCATACTCCCAGCTCCCAGGCAGACACATGCCATGAAGCTCGACCCAGGATGGACTAGGCTAGAATCTTCCCGGTAAGACCGGTGCTCACCGATTATTAGAGATGGGTTGATCGGGATATCAGAATTAGCCTGTAAGTGCTAGAGCTAAAGGGCCAAGCAGTGCTTAAAAGAATACAGTGTCTGTGTAATTATTTTGGGGCATAAGCTAGCCGATCAGGCGGCCGGGGTGCTGGGAACGCAGCGCCGCCACTCTTATTACTTCACCTGAGTACTGAGCAACCTCAGTACTGAGCACCCAGCACCCTGAGAACTGAGCACCCAGCACCCTGAGTACTGAGCACCCAGCACCCTGAGCACTGAGCACCCAGCACCCTGAGTACTGAGCACTCAGCACCCTGAGTACTGAGCACCGAGCACCCCGAGCACTGAGCACCCAGCACCCCGAGAATGAGCACCCAGCACCCCGAGTACTGAGCACCGAGCACCCTGAGCACTGAGTACCCAGCACCCTGAGTACTGAGCACCCAGCACCCTGAGTACTGAACACCCAGCACCCTGATCACTGAGCACTGAGCACCCTGATCACTGAGTACTGAGCACTGAGCACCCCGAGAACTGTGCACCCAGCACCCGGAGTACTGAGCACCCAGCACCCTGAGTACTGAGCACCCAGCACCCCGAGCACTGAGCACCCAGCACCCTGAGCACTGAGCACCCAGCACCCTGAGTACTGAGCACCCAGCACCCTGAGTACTGAACACCCAGCACCCTGAGCACTGAGCACGGTGATCACTGAGTACTGAGCACCGAGCACACCGAGAACTGAGCACCCAGCACCCGGATTACTGAGCACCCAGCATTCTGAGTACTGAGCACCCAGCACCCCGATCACTGAGCACCCAGCACCCTGAGCACTGAGCACCCAGCACCCTGAGTACTGAGCACTGAGCACCCAGCACAAAGAGCACTGAGCACGCAGAACCCTGAGTACTGAGCACTGAGCACCCAGCACCCCGAGCACTGAGCACCCAGCACCCTGAGCACTGAGCACCCAGCACCCTGAGCACTGAGCACCCAGCACCCTGAGTACTGAGCACTGAGCACCCAGCACCCTGAGCACTGAGCACCCAGCACCGTGAGTACTGAGCACTGAGCAACCAGCACCCCGAGCACTGAGCACCCAGCACCCTGAGTACTGAGCACTGAGCACCCAGCACCACGAGCACTGAGCACCCAGCACCCTGAGTACTGAGCACTGTGCACCCAGCACCCTGAGCACTGAGCACCCAGCACACTGAGTACTGAGCACTGAGAACCCAGCACCCCGAGTACTGAGCACCCAGCACCCTGAGTACTGAGCACCCAGCACCCTGAGCACTGAGCACCCAGCACCCCGAGCACTGAGCACCCAGCACCCCGAGCACTGAGCACCCAGCTCCCTGAGTACTGAGCTCTGAGCACCCCGAGCACTGAGCACCCAGCGCCCCGAACACCGAGCACCCTGAGCACTGAGCACCCAGCACCCTGACTACTGAGCACCCAGCACCCTGAGCAATGAGCAAATTGAGTACTGAGCACCCAGCACCTTGAGCACTGAGCACCGAGCACCCCGAGCACTGAGCACCCAGCACCCGGAGTACTGAGCACCCAGCACCCTGAGTACTAAGCACCCTGAGTACTGAGCACTGAGCACCCTGAGTACTGAGCACTGAGCACCCTGAGTATTGAGCAACCAGCACCCTGAGTACTGAGCACCCAGCACCCTGAGCACTGAGCACCCAGCACCCCGAGCACTGAGCACCCAGCACCCTGAGTACTGAGCAACCAGCACCCTGAGTACTGAGCACCCAGCACCCTGAGCACTGAGCACCGAGCACCCTGAGCACTGAGCACCCAGCACCCTGAGCACTGAGCACCCAGCACCCTGAGTAGTGAGCACCCAGCACACTGAGCACCGAACACCACGATCACTGAGTACCCAGCACCCTGAGTACTGAGCACCCAGCACCCCGAGCACTGAGCACCCAGCACACTGAGCACTGAGCACCCAGCACCATGAGCACTGATCACCCAGCACCCTGAGCACTGAGCACCCAGCACCCTGAGTACTGAGCACCCAGCACCCTGAGTACTGAGCACTCAGCACCCTGAGTACTGAGCAGTGAGCACCCCGAGCACTGAGCACGCAGCACCCTGAGCACTGAGCACCCTGAGGACTGAGCACCCAGCACCCTGAGCACTGAGCACCAAGCACCCTGAGTACTGAGCACCGATCACCCTGAGCACTGAGCACCCAGCACCCCGGGCACTGAGCACCCAGCACCCTGAGTACTGAGCAACCTGAGTACTGAGCAACCAGCACCCTGAGAACTGAGCACCCAGCACCCTGAGTACTGAGCACCCAGCACCCTGAGCACTGAGCACTGAGCACCCAGCACCCTGAGCACTGAGCACCCTGAGTACTGAGCACCGAGCACCCCGAGAACTGAGCACCCAGCACCCGGAGTACTGAGCACCCAGCACCCTGAGTACTGAGCACCCAGCACCCCGAGCACTGAGCACCCAGCACCCTGAGCACTGAGCACCCAGCACCCTGAGTACTGAGCACCCAGCACCCTGAGTACTGAACACCCAGCACCCTGAGCACTGAGCACTGAGCACCCAGATCACTGAGTACTGAGCACCGAGCACCCCGAGAACTGAGCACCCAGCACCCGGAGTACTGAGCACCCAGCATTCTGAGTACTGAGCACCCAGCACCCCGAGCACTGAGCACCCAGCACCCTGAGCACTGAGCACCCAGCACCCTGAGTACTGAGCACTGAGCACCCAGCACACCGAGCACTGAGCACGCAGAACCATGAGTACTGAGCACTGAGCACCCAGCACCCCAAGCACTGAGCACCCAGCACCCTGAGCACTGAGCACCCAGCACCCTGAGCACTGAGCACCCAGCACCCTGAGTACTGAGCACTGAGCACCCAGCACCCTGAGCACTGAGCACCCAGCACCCTGAGTACTGAGCACTGAGCACCCAGCACCACGAGCACTGAGCACCCAGCACCCTGAGTACTGAGCACTGAGCACCCAGCACACCGAGCATTGAGCACCCAGCACCCCGAGCACTGAGCACCCAGCACCCTGAGTACTGAGCACTGAGCACCCAGCACCCTGAGCACTGAGCAGCCAGCACCCTGAGTACTGAGCACTGAGAACGCAGCACCCCGAGTACTGAGCACCCAACACCCTGAGTACTGAGCACCCAGCACACTGAGCACTGAGCACCCAGCGCCCCGAGCACTGAGCACCCAGCACCCCGATCACTGAGCACCCAGCTCCCTGAGTACTGAGCTCCGAGCACCCCGAGCACTGAGCACCCAGCGCCCCGAGCACCGAGCACCCTGAGCACTGAGCACCCAGAACCCTGACTACTGAGCACCCAGCACCCTGAGCAATGAGCAACTTGAGTACTGAGCACCCAGCACCTTGAGCACTGAGCACCGAGCACCCCGAGCACTGAGCACCCAGCACCCGGAGTACTGAGCACCCAGCACCCTGAGTACTAAGCACTGAGCACCCTGAGTACTGAGCACCCAGCACCCTGAGCACTGAACACACAGCACCCTGAGTACTGAGCACCTCGAGCACTGAGCACCCAGCACCCTGAGGAATGAGCACCGAGTACCCCGAGCACTGACCACCCAGCAACGTGAGCACTGAGCACCCAGCACCCCGAGCACTGAGCACCCAGCACCCTGAGTACTGAGCACTGAGCACCCAGCACCCCGAGCACTGAGCACCCAGCACCCCGAGCACTGAGCACCCAGCACCCTGAGTACTGAGCAATGAGCACCCAGCACCCTGAGCACTGAGCAGCCAGCACCCTGAGTACTGAGCACTGAGAACGCAGCACCCCGAGTACTGAGCACCCAACACCCTGAGTACTGAGCACCCAGCACACTGAGCACTGAGCACCCAGCGCCCCGAGCACTGAGCACCCAGCACCCCGAGCACTGAGCACCCAGCTCCCTGAGTACTGAGCTCCGAGCATCCCGAGCACTGAGCACCCAGCGCCCCGAGCACCGAGCACCCTGAGCACTGAGCACCCAGCACCCTGACTACTGAGCACCCAGCACCCTGAGCAATGAGCAACTTGAGTACTGAGCACCCAGCAACTTGAGCACTGAGCACCGAGCACCCCGAGCACTGAGCACCCAGCACCCGGAGTACTGAGCACCCAGCACCCTGAGTACTAAGCACTGAGCACCCTGAGTACTGAGCACCCAGCACCCTGAGCACTGAACACACAGCACCATGAGTACTGAGCACCTCGAGCACTGAGCACCCAGCACCCTGAGGAATGAGCACCGAGTACCCCGAGCACTGACCACCCAGCAACGTGAGCACTGAGCACCCAGCACCCTGAGTACTGAGCACTGAGCACCCAGCACACCGAGCACTGAGCACCCAGCACCCTGAGTACTGAGCACTGAGCACCCAGCACCCCGAGCACTGAGCACCCAGCACCCTGAGCACTGAGCACCCAGCACCCCGAGTACTGAGCACTGAGCACCCTGAGTACTGAGCACCCAGCACCCTGATCACTGAGTACCCAGCACCCTGAGCACTGAGCACCCAGCACCCTGAGCACTGAGCACCCAGCACCCTGAGCACTGAGCACCCAGCATCCTGAGTACTGAGCACTGAGCACCCAGCACCCCGAGCACTGAGCACCCAGCACCCTGAGTACTGAGCACTGAGCACCCAGCACCCCGAGCACTGAGCACCCAGCACCCTGAGCACTGAGCACCCAGCACCCGAGTACTGAGCACCCAGCACCCTGAGTACTGAGCACCCAGCACCCTGAGTACTGAGCACCCAGCACCCCGAGTACTGAGCACCCAGCACCCTGAGTACTGAGCACTCAGCACCTTGAGCACTGAGCACCCAGCACCCCGAGCACTGAGCACCCAGCACCCTGAGTACTGAGCACCCAGCACCCTGAGCACTGAGCACCCAGCACCCTGAGCACTGAGCACCCAGCACCCTGAGCACTGAGCACCCAGCACCCTGAGTAGTGAGCACCCAACGTACTGAGCACCGATCACCCCGAGCACTGAACATCCAGCACCCTGAGTACTGAGCACCGAGCACCCTGAGCACTGAGCACCCAGCACCCTGAGTACTGAGCTCCGAGCACCCCGAGCACTGAGCACCCAGCACCCCGAGCACCGAGCACCCTGAGCACTGAGCACCCAGAACCCTGAGGACTGAGCACCCTGCATCCTGAGCAATGAGCACCCTGAGTACTGAGCACCCAGCACCTTGAGCACTGAGCACCGAGCACCCCGAGCACTGAGCACCAAGCACCCGGAGTACTGATCACCCAGCACCCTGAGTACTAAGCACCGAGCACCCTGAGTACTGAGCACCCAGCACCCTGAGCACTGAACACACAGCACCCTGAGTACTGAGCGCCTCGAGCACTGAGCAACCAGCAGCCTGAGTACTGAGCACCGAGCACCCCGAGCACTGAGCACCCAGCACCGCGAGCACTGAGCACATAGTACCCCGAGCACTGAGCACCCAGCACCCTGAGTACTGAGCACCCAGCACCCTGAGTACTGAGCACCCAGCACCCTGAGCACTGAGTACCCAGCACCCTGAGCACTGAGCACCCAGCACCCTGAGCACTGAGCACACAGCACCCTGAGCACTGAGCACCCAGCACCCTGAGTACTGAGCACTGAGCACCCAGCACCCCGAGCACTGAGCACCCAGCACCCTGAGTACTGAGCACCGAGAACCCCGAGCACTGAGCACCCAGCACCCTGAGTACTGAGCTCCGAGCACCCCGAGCACTGAGCACCCTGAGCACTGAGCACCGAGCACCCTGAGCACTGAGTACCCAGCACCCTGAGCACTGAGCACACAGCACCCTGAGCACTGAGCACCCAGCACCCTGAGCACTGAGCACCCAGCACCCTGAGTACTGAGAACTGAGCACCCAGCACCCCGAGCACTGAGCACCCAGCACCCCGAGTACTGAGCACTGAGCACCCTGAGTACTGAGCACCCAGCACCCTGAGCACTGAGTACCAAGCACCCTGAGCACTGAGCACCCAGCACCCTGAGCACTGAGCACCCAGCACCCTGAGCACTGAGCACCCAGCACCCTGAGTACTGAGCACTAAGCACCCAGCACCCCGAGCACTGAGCACCCAGCACCCTGAGCAATGAGCACCCAGCACCCGAGTACTGAGCACACAGCACCCTGAGTACTGAGCACCCAGCACCCTGAGTACTGAGCACTCAGCACCTTGAGTACTGAGCACCCAGCACCGTCAGTACTGAGCACCCAGCACCCTGAGCACTGAGCACCCAGCACCCTGAGCACTGAGCACCCAGCACCCTGAGTACTGAGCACCCAGATCCCTGAGCACTGAGCACCCAGCACAGTGAGCACTGAGCACCCAGCACCCCGAGCACTGAGCACCCAGCACCCCGAGCACTGAGCACCCAGCTCCCTGAGTACTGAGCTCCGAGCACCCCGAGCACTGAGCACCCAGCGCCCCGAGCACCGAGCACCCTGAGCACTGAGCACCCAGCACCCTGACTACTGAGCACCCAGCACCCTGAGCAATGAGCAAATTGAGTACTGAGCACCCAGCACCTTGAGCACTGAGCACCGAGCACCCCGAGCACTGAGCACCCAGCACCCGGAGTACTGAGCACCCAGCACCCTGAGTACTAAGCACCCTGAGTACTGAGCACTGAGCACCCTGAGTACTGAGCACTGAGCACCCTGAGCATTGAGCAACCAGCACCCTGAGTACTGAGCACCCAGCACCCTGAGCACTGAGCACCCAGCACCCCGAGCACTGAGCACCCAGCACCCTGAGTACTGAGCACCCAGCACCCTGAGCACTGAGCACCGAGCACCCTGAGCACTGAGCACCCAGCACCCTGAGGACTGAGCACCCAGCACCCTGAGCACTGAGCACCCTGAGTACTGAGCACTGAGCACCCTGAGTACTGAGCACTGAGCACCCTGAGTATTGAGCAACCAGCACCCTGAGTACTGAGCACCCAGCACCCTGAGCACTGAGCACCGAGCACCCTGAGCACTGAGCACCCAGCACCCTGAGCACTGAGCACCCAGCACCCTGAGTAGTGAGCACCCAACGTACTGAGCACCGAGCACCACGATCACTGAGTACCCAGCACCCTGAGTACTGAGCACCCAGCACCCCGAGCACTGAGCACCCAGCACACTGAGCACTGAGCACCCAGCACCATGAGCACTGATCACCCAGCACCCTGAGCACTGAGCCCCCAGCACCCTGAGTACTGAGCACCCAGCACCCTGAGTACTGAGCACTCAGCACCCTGAGTACTGAGCAGCGAGCACCCCAAGTACTGAGCACGCAGCACCCTGAGCACTGAGCACCCTGAGGACTGAGCACCCAGCACCCTGAGTACTGAGCACAGATCACCCTGAGCACTGAGCACCCAGCACCCCGGGCACTGAGCACCCAGCACCCTGAGTACTGAGCAACCTGAGTACTGAGCAACCAGCACCCTGAGAACTGAGCACCCAGCACCCTGAGTACTGAGCACCCAGCACCCTGAGCACTGAGCACTGAGCACCCAGCACCCTGAGCACTGAGCACCCTGAGTACTGAGCACCGAGCACCCCGAGAACTGAGCACCCAGCACCCGGAGTACTGAGCACCCAGCACCCTGATTACTGAGCACCCAGCACCCCGAGCACTGAGCACCCAGCACCCTGAGCACTGAGCACCCAGCACCCTGAGTACTGAGCACCCAGCACCCTGAGTACTGAACACCCAGCACCCTGAGCACTGAGCATTGAGCACCCAGATCACTGAGTACTGAGCACCGAGCACCCCGAGAACTGAGCACCCAGCACCCGGAGTACTGAGCACCCAGCATTCTGAGTACTGAGCACCCAGCACCCCGAGCACTGAGCACCCAGCACCCTGAGCACTGAGCACCCAGCACCCTGAGTACTGAGCACTGAGCACCCAGCACACCGAGCACTGAGCACGCAGAACCCTGAGTACTGAGCACTGAGCACCCAGCACCCCGAGCACTGAGCACCCAGCACCCTGAGCACTGAGCACCCAGCACCCTGAGCACTGAGCACCCAGCACCCTGAGTACTGAGCACTGAGCACCCAGCACCCTGAGCACTGAGCACCCAGCACCCTGAGTACTGAGCACTGAGCACCCAGCACCACGAGCACTGAGCACCCAGCACCGCGAGCACTGAGCACATAGTACCCCGAGCACTGAGCACCCAGCACCCTGAGTACTGAGCACCCAGCACCCTGAGTACTGAGCACCCAGCACCCTGAGCACTGAGTATCCAGCACCCTGAGCACTGAGCACCCAGCACCCTGAGCACTGAGCACACAGCACCCTGAGCACTGAGCACCCAGCACCCTGAGTACTGAGCACTGAGCACCCAGCACCCCGAGCACTGAGCACCCAGCACCCTGAGTACTGAGCACCGAGCACCCCGAGCACTGAGCACCCAGCACCCTGAGTACTGAGCTCCGAGCACCCCGAGCACTGAGCACCCTGAGCACTGAGCACCGAGCACCCTGAGCACTGAGTACCCAGCACCCTGAGCACTGAGCACACAACACCCTGAGCACTGAGCACCCAGCACACTGAGCACTGAGCACCCAGCACCCTGAGTACTGAGAACTGAGCACCCAGCACCCCGAGCACTGAGCACCCAGCACCCCGAGTACTGAGCACTGAGCACCCTGAGTACTGAGCACCCAGCACCCTGAGCACTGAGTACCAAGCACCCTGAGCACTGAGCACCCAGCACCCTGAGCACTGAGCACCCAGCACCCTGAGCACTGAGCACCCAGCACCCTGAGTACTGAGCACTAAGCACCCAGCACCCCGAGCACTGAGCACCCAGCACCCTGAGCAATGAGCACCCAGCACCCGAGTACTGAGCACACAGCACCCTGAGTACTGAGCACCCAGCACCCTGAGTACTGAGCACTCAGCACCTTGAGTACTGAGCACCCAGCACCCTGAGTACTGAACACCCAGCACCCTGAGCACTGAGCATTGAGCACCCAGATCACTGAGTACTGAGCACCGAGCACCCCGAGAACTGAGCACCCAGCACCCGGAGTACTGAGCACCCAGCATTCTGAGTACTGAGCACCCAGCACCCCGAGCACTGAGCACCCAGCACCCTGAGCACTGAGCACCCAGCACCCTGAGTACTGAGCACTGAGCACCCAGCACACCGAGCACTGAGCACGCAGAACCCTGAGTACTGAGCACTGAGCACCCAGCACCCCGAGCACTGAGCACCCAGCACCCTGAGCACTGAGCACCCAGCACCCTGAGCACTGAGCAACCAGCACCCTGAGTACTGAGCACTGAGCACCCAGCACCCTGAGCACTGAGCACCCAGCACCCTGAGTACTGAACACTGAGCACCCAGCACCACGAGCACTGAGCACCCAGCACCCTGAGTACTGAGCACTGGGCACCCAGCACCCCGAGCACTGAGCACCCAGCACCCCGAGCACTGAGCACCCAGCACCCTGAGTACTGAGCACTGAGCACCCAGCACCCCGAGCACTGAGCACCCAGCACCCTGAGTACTGAGCACTGAGCACCCAGCACCGCGAGCACTGAGCACATAGTACCCCGAGCACTGAGCACCCAGCACCCTGAGTACTGAGCACCCAGCACCCTGAGTACTGAGCACCCAGCACCCTGAGCACTGAGTACCCAGCACCCTGAGCACTGAGCACCCAGCACCCTGAGCACTGAGCACACAGCACCCTGAGCACTGAGCACCCAGCACCCTGAGTACTGAGCACTGAGCACCCAGCACCCCGAGCACTGAGCACCCAGCACCCTGAGTACTGAGCACCGAGCACCCCGAGCACTGAGCACCCAGCACCCTGAGTACTGAGCTCCGAGCACCCCGAGCACTGAGCACCCTGAGCACTGAGCACCGAGCACCCTGAGCACTGAGTACCCAGCACCCTGAGCACTGAGCACACAGCACCCTGAGCACTGAGCACCCAGCACCCTGAGCACTGAGCACCCAGCACCCTGAGTACTGAGAACTGAGCACCCAGCACCCCGAGCACTGAGCACCCAGCACCCCGAGTACTGAGCACTGAGCACCCTGAGTACTGAGCACCCAGCACCCTGAGCACTGAGTACCAAGCACCCTGAGCACTGAGCACCCAGCACCCTGAGCACTGAGCACCCAGCACCCTGAGCACTGAGCACCCAGCACCCTGAGTACTGAGCACTAAGCACCCAGCACCCCGAGCACTGAGCACCCAGCACCCTGAGCAATGAGCAACCAGCACCCGAGTACTGAGCACACAGCACCCTGAGTACTGAGCACCCAGCACCCTGAGTACTGAGCACTCAGCACCTTGAGTACTGAGCACCCAGCACCCTGAGTACTGAACACCCAGCACCCTGAGCACTGAGCATTGAGCACCCAGATCACTGAGTACTGAGCACCGAGCACCCCGAGAACTGAGCACCCAGCACCCGGAGTACTGAGCACCCAGCATTCTGAGTACTGAGCACCCAGCACCCCGAGCACTGAGCACCCAGCACCCTGAGCACTGAGCACCCAGCACCCTGAGTACTGAGCACTGAGCACCCAGCACACCGAGCACTGAGCACGCAGAACCCTGAGTACTGAGCACTGAGCACCCAGCACCCCGAGCACTGAGCACCCAGCACCCTGAGCACTGAGCACCCAGCACCCTGAGCACTGAGCACCCAGCACCCTGAGTACTGAGCACTGAGCACCCAGCACCCTGAGCACTGAGCACCCAGCACCCTGAGTACTGAACACTGAGCACCCAGCACCACGAGCACTGAGCACCCAGCACCCTGAGTACTGAGCACTGAGCACCCAGCACCCCGAGCACTGAGCACCCAGCACCCCGAGCACTGAGCACCCAGCACCCTGAGTACTGAGCACTGAGCACCCAGCACCCTGAGCACTGAGCAGCCAGCACCCTGAGTACTGAGCACTGAGAACCCAGCACCCCGAGTACTGAGCACCCAACACCCTGAGTACTGAGCACCGAGCACACTGAGCACTGAGCACCCAGCACCCCGAGCACTGAGCACCCAGCACCCCGAGCACTGAGCACCCAGCTCCCTGAGTACTGAGCTCCGAGCAGCCCGAGCACTGAGCACCCAGCGCCCCGAGCACCGAGCACCCTGAGCACTGAGCACCCAGCACCCTGACTACTGAGCACCCAGCACCTGAGCAATGAGCAACTTGAGTACTGAGCACCCAGCACCTTGAGCACTGAGCACCGAGCACCCCGAGCACTGAGCACCCAGCACCCGGAGTACTGAGCACCCAGCACCCTGAGTACTGAGCAGCCAGCACCCTGAGTACTGAGCACTGAGCACCACGAGTACTGAGCACCCAGCACCCTGATCACTGAGCACCCAACACCCCAAGCACTGAGCACCCTAAGTACTGAGCACCCAGCACCCCAAGCACTGAGCACCCTGAGTATTGAGCACCCAGCAACCTGAGTACTGAGCACCCAGCACCCTGAGTACTGAGCACCCAGCACCCCGAGCACTGAGCACCCAGCACCCTGAGTACTGAGCACCCAGCACCGTGAGCATTGAGCACCGAGCACCCTGAGCACTGAGCACCCAGCACCCTGAGGACTGAGCACCCAGCACCCTGATTACTGAGCACCCTGAGTACTGAGCACTGAGCACCCTGAGTACTGAGCACTGAGCACCCTGAGTATTGAGCAACCAGCACACTGAGTACTGAGCACCCAGCACCCTGAGCACTGAGCACCGAGCACCCTGAGCACTGAGCACCCAGCACCCTGAGCACTGAGCACCCAGCACCCTGAGTAGTGAGCACCCAACGTACTGAGCACCGAGCACCCCGATCACTGAGTACCCAGCTCCCTGAGTACTGAGCACCCAGCACCCCGAGCACTGAGCACCCAGCACCCTGAGCACTGAGCACCCAGCACCATGAGCACTGATCACCCAGCACCCTGAGCACTGAGCACCCAGCACCCTGAGTACTGAGCACCCAGCACCCTGAGTACTGAGCACTCAGCACCCTGAGTACTGAGCACCGAGCACCCCGAGCACTAAGCACGCAGCACCCTGAGCACTGAGCACCCTGAGGACTGAGCACCCAGAACCCTGAGGACTGAGCACCCAGCACCCTGAGTACTGAGCACCGATCACCCTGAGCACTGAGCACCCAGCACCCCGAGCACTGAGCACCCAGCACCCTGAGTACTGAGCAACCTGAGTACTGAGCACCCAGCACCCTGAGAACTGAGCACACAGCACCCTGAGTACTGAGCACCCAGCACCCTGAGCACTGAGCACCCAGCACCCTGAGTACTGAGCACCCAGCACCCCGAGCACTGAGCACCCAGCACCCCGAGAATGAGCACCCAGCACCCCGAGTACTGAGCACCGAGCACCCTGAGCACTGAGTACCCAGCACACTGAGTACTGAGCACCCAGCACCCTGAGTACTGAACACCCAGCACCCTGAGCACTGAGCACCCTGATCACTGAGTACTGAGCACCGAGCACCCCGAGAACTGAGCACCCAGCACCCGGAGTACTGAGCACCCAGCACCCTGAGTACTGAGCACTGAGCACCCAGCACACCGAGCACTGAGCACGCAGGACCCTGAGTACTGAGCACTGAGCACCCAGCACCCCGAGCACTGAGCACCCAGCACCCTGAGCACTGAGCACCCAGCACCCTGAGCACTGAGCACCCAGCACCCTGAGTACTGAGCACTGAGCACCCAGCACCCCGAGCACTGAGCACCCAGCACCGTGAGTACTGAGCACTGAGCACCCAGCACCCCGAGCACTGAGCACCCAGCACCCTGAGTACTGAGCACTGAGCACCCAGCACCCCGAGCACTGAGCACCCAGCACCCTGAGTACTGAGCACTGAGCACCCAGCACCCTGAGCACTGAGCACCCAGCACACTGAGTACTGAGCACTGAGAACCCAGCACCCCGAGTACTGAGCACCCAGCACCCTGAGTACTGAGCACCCAGCACCCTGAGCACTGAGCACCCAGCACCCCGAGCACTGAGCACCCAGCACCCTGAGCACTGAGCACCCAGCTCCCTGAGTACTGAGCTCCGAGCACCCCGAGCACTGAGCACCCAGCGCCCCGAGCACCAAGCACCCTGAGCACTGAGCACCCAGCACCCTGACTACTGAGCACCCAGCACCCTGAGCAATGAGCAACTTGAGTACTGAGCACCCAGCACCTTGAGCACTGAGCACCGAGCACCCCGAGCACTGAGCACCCAGCACCCGGAGTACTGAGCACCCAGCACCCTGAGTACTAAGCACGCTGAGTACTGAGCACTGAGCACCCTGAGTACTGAGCACTGAGCACCCTGAGTATTGAGCAACCAGCACCCTGAGTACTGAGCACCCAGCACCCTGAGCACTGAGCACCCAGCACCCCGAGCACTGAGCACCCAGCACCCTGAGTACTGAGCACCCAGCACCCTGAGCACTGAGCACCGAGCACCCTGAGCACTGAGCACCCAGCACCCTGAGGACTGAGCACCCAGCACCCTGAGCACTGAGCACACTGAGTACTGAGCACTGAGCACCCTGAGTACTGAGCACTGAGCACCCTGAGTATTGAGCAACCAGCACCCTGAGTACTGAGCACCCAGCACCCTGAGCACTGAGCACCGAGCACCCTGAGCACTGAGCACCCAGCACCCTGAGCACTGAGCACCCAGCACCCTGAGTAGTGAGCACCCAGCACACTGAGCACCGAGCACCACGATCACTGAGTACCCAACACCCTGAGTACTGAGCACCCAGCACCCCGAGCACTAAGCACCCAGCACACTGAGCACTGAGCACCCAGCACCATGAGCACTGATCACCCAGCACCCTGAGCACTGAGCACCCAGCACCCTGAGTACTGAGCACCCAGCACCCTGAGTACTGAGCACTCAGCACCCTGAGTACTGAGCAGCGAGCACCCCGAGCACTGAGCACGCAGCACCCTGAGCACTGAGCACCCTGAGGACTGAGTACCCAGCACCCTGAGCACTGAGCACCCAGCACCCTGAGTACTGAGCACCGATCACCCTGAGCACTGAGCACCCAGCACCCCGGGCACTGAGCACCCAGCACCCTGAGTACTGAGCAACCTGAGTACTGAGCAACCAGCACCCTGAGAACTGAGCACCCAGCACCCTGAGTACTGAGCACCCAGCACCCTGAGCACTGAGCACCCAGCGCTCCGAGCACTGAGCACCCAGCACCCTGAGTACTGAGGACCCAGCACCCTGAGCACTGAGCAGCCAGCACCCAACGTACTGAGCACCGAGCACCCCGAGCACTAAGCACCCAGCACCCTGAGTACTGAGCACCCAGCACCCTGAGCACTGAGCACCCAGCACCCTGAGCACTGAGCACCCAGCACCCTGAGCACTGAGCACCCAGCACCCTGAGTACTGAGCTCCGAGCACCCCGAGCACTGAGCACCCAGCGCCCCGAGCACTGAGCACCCAGCGCCCCGAGCACTGAGCACCAAGCACCCCGAGCAATGAGCACCCAGCACCCCGAGCACTAAGCACCCAGCACCCCAAGCAATGAGCACCCAGCACCCTGAGTACTGAGCACCCAGCACCCTGAGTACTGAGCAGCCAGCACCCTGAGCACTGAGCACCAAGCACCCTAAGCACTGAGCACCCAGCACCCTGAGTACTGAGCACTGAGCACCACGAGTACTGAGCACCCAGCACCCTGATCACTGAGCACCCTGAGTATTGAGCACCCAGCAACCTGAGTACTGAGCACCCAGCACCCTGAGTACTGAGCACCCATCACCCCGAGCACTGAGCACCCTGAGTATTGAGCACCCAGCAACCTGAGTACTGAGCACCCAACACCCCAAGAACTGAGCACCCTAAGTACTGAGCACCCAGCACCCCAAGCACTGAGCACCCTGAGTATTGAGCACCCAGCAACCTGAGTACTGAGCAACCAGCACCCTGAGTACTGAGCACCCAGCACCCCGAGCACTGAGCACCCAGCACCCTGAGTACTGAGCACCCAGCACCCTGAGCACTGAGCACCGAGCACCCTGAGCACTGAGCACCCAGCACCCTGAGGACTGAGCACCCAGCACCCTGATTACTGAGCACCCTGAGTACTGAGCACTGAGCACCCTGAGTACTGAGCACTGAGCACCCTGAGTATTGAGCAACCAGCACCCTGAGTACTGAGCACCCAGCACCCTGAGCACTGAGCACCGAGCACCCTGAGCACTGAGCACCCAGCACCCTGAGCACTGAGCACCCAGCACCCTGAGTAGTGAGCACCTAACGTACTGAGCACCGAGCACCCCGATCACTGAGTACCCAGCTCCCTGAGTACTGAGCACCCAGCACCCCGAGCACTGAGCACCCAGCACCCTGAGCACTGAGCACCCAGCACCATGAGCACTGATCACCCAGCACCCTGAGCACTGAGCACCCAGCACCCTGAGTACTGAGCAACCAGCACCCTGAGTAATGAGCACTCAGCACCCTGAGTACTGAGCACCGAGCACCCCGAGCACTGAGCACGCAGCACCCTGAGCACTGAGCACCCTGAGGACTGAGCACCCAGAACCCTGAGCACTGAGCACCCAGCACCCTGAGTACTGAGCACCGATCACCCTGAGCACTGAGCACCCAGCACCCCGAGCACTGAGCACCCAGCACCCTGAGTACTGAGCAACCTCAGTACTGAGCACCCAGCACCCTGAGAACTGAGCACCCAGCACCCTGAGTACTGAGCACCCAGCACCCTGAGCACTGAGCACCCAGCACCCTGAGTACTGAGCACTCAGCACCCTGAGTACTGAGCACCGAGCACCCCGAGCACTGAGCACCCAGCACCCCGAGAATGAGCACCCAGCACCCCGAGTACTGAGCACCGAGCACCCTGAGCACTGAGTACCCAGCACCCTGAGTACTGAGCACCCAGCACCCTGAGTACTGAACACCCAGCACCCTGAGCACTGAGCACTGAGCACCCTGATCACTGAGTACTGAGCACTGAGCACCCCGAGAACTGTGCACCCAGCACCCGGAGTACTGAGCACCCAGCACCCTGAGTACTGAGCACCCAGCACCCCGAGCACTGAGCACCCAGCACCCTGAGCACTGAGCACCCAGCACCCTGAGTACTGAGCACCCAGCACCCTGAGTACTGAACACCCAGCACCCTGAGCACTGAGCACGGTGATCACTGAGTACTGAGCACCGAGCACCCCGAGAACTGAGCACCCAGCACCCGGATTACTGAGCACCCAGCATTCTGAGTACTGAGCACCCAGCACCCCGATCACTGAGCACCCAGCACCCTGAGCACTGAGCACCCAGCACCCTGAGTACTGAGCACTGAGCACCCAGCACACCGAGCACTGAGCACGCAGAACCCTGAGTACTGAGCACTGAGCACCCAGCACCCCGAGCACTGAGCACCCAGCACCCTGAGCACTGAGCACCCAGCACCCTGAGCACTGAGCACCCAGCACCCTGAGTACTGAGCACTGAGCACCCAGCACCCTGAGCACTGAGCACCCAGCACCGTGAGTACTGAGCACTGAGCAACCAGCACCCCGAGCACTGAGCACCCAGCACCCTGAGTACTGAGCACTGAGCACCCAGCACCACGAGCACTGAGCACCCAGCACCCTGAGTACTGAGCACTGAGCACCCAGCACCCTGAGCACTGAGCACCCAGCACACTGAGTACTGAGCACTGAGAACCCAGCACCCCGAGTACTGAGCACCCAGCACCCTGAGTACTGAGCACCCAGCACCCTGAGCACTGAGCACCCAGCACACCGAGCACTGAGCACCCAGCACCCGAGCACTGAGCACCCAGCTCCCTGAGTACTGAGCACTGAGCACCCCGAGCACTGAGCACCCAGCGCCCCGAGCACCGAGCACCCTGAGCACTGAGCACCCAGCACCCTGACTACTGAGCACCCAGCACCCTGAGCAATGAGCAAATTGAGTACTGAGCACCCAGCACCTTGAGCACTGAGCACCGAGCACCCCGAGCACTGAGCACCCAGCACCCGGAGTACTGAGCACCCAGCACCCTGAGTACTAAGCACCCTGAGTACTGAGCACTGAGCACCCTGAGTACTGAGCACTGAGCACCCTGAGTATTGAGCAACCAGCACCCTGAGTACTGAGCACCCAGCACCCTGAGCACTGAGCACCCAGCACCCCGAGCACTGAGCACCCAGCACCCTGAGTACTGAGCACCCAGCACCCTGAGTACTGAGCACCCAGCACCCTGAGCACTGAGCACCGAGCACCCTGAGTAGTGAGCACCCAACGTACTGAGCACCGAGCACCCCGATCACTGAGTACCCAGCTCCCTGAGTACTGAGCACCCAGCACCCCGAGCACTGAGCACCCAGCACCCTGAGCACTGAGCACCCAGCACCATGAGCACTGATCACCCAGCACCCTGAGCACTGAGCACCCAGCACCCTGAGTACTGAGCACCCAGCACCCTGAGGACTGAGCACTCAGCACCCTGAGTACTGAGCACCGAGCACCCCGAGCACTAAGCACGCAGCACCCTGAGCACTGAGCACCCTGAGGACTGAGCACCCAGAACCCTGAGGACTGAGCACCCAGCACCCTGAGTACTGAGCACCGATCACCCTGAGCACTGAGCACCCAGCACCCCGAGCACTGAGCACCCAGCACCCTGAGTACTGAGCACCCTGAGCACTGAGTACCCAGCACCCTGAGTACTGAGCACCCAGCACCCTGAGTACTGAACACCCAGCACCCTGAGCACTGAGCACTGAGCACCCTGATCACTGAGTACTGAGCACCGAGCACCCCGAGAACTGAGCACCCAGCACCCGGAGTACTGAGCACCCAGCACCCTGAGTACTGAGCACTGAGCACCCAGCACACCGAGCACTGAGCACCGCAGGACCCTGAGTACTGAGCACTGAGCACCCAGCACCCCGAGCACTGAGCACCCAGCACCCTGAGCACTGAGCACCCAGCACCCTGAGCACTGAGCACCCAGCACCCTGAGTACTGAGCACTGAGCACCCAGCACCCCGAGCACTGAGCACCCAGCACCGTGAGTACTGAGCACTGAGCACCCAGCACCCCGAGCACTGAGCACCCAGCACCCTGAGTACTGAGCACTGAGCACCCAGCACCCCGAGCACTGAGCACCCAGCACCCTGAGTACTGAGCACTGAGCACCCAGCACCCTGAGCACTGAGCACCCAGCACACTGAGTACTGAGCACTGAGAACCCAGCACCCCGAGTACTGAGCACCCAGCACCCTGAGTACTGAGCACCCAGCACCCTGAGCACTGAGCACCCAGCACCCCGAGCACTGAGCACCCAGCACCCCGAGCACTGAGCACCCAGCTCCCTGAGTACTGAGCTCCGAGCACCCCGAGCACTGAGCACCCAGCGCCCCGAGAACCAAGCACCCTGAGCACTGAGCACCAATCACCCTGACTACTGAGCACCCAGCACCCTGAGCAATGAGCAACTTGAGTACTGAGCACCCAGCACCTTGAGCACTGAGCACCGAGCACCCCGAGCACTGAGCACCCAGCACCCGGAGTACTGAGCACCCAGCACCCTGAGTACTAAGCACGCTGAGTACTGAGCACTGAGCACCCTGAGTACTGAGCACTGAGCACCCTGAGTATTGAGCAACCAGCACCCTGAGTACTGAGCACCCAGCACCCTGAGCACTGAGCACCCAGCACCCCGAGCACTGAGCACCCAGCACCCTGAGTACTGAGCACCCAGCACCCTGAGCACTGAGCACCGAGCACCCTGAGCACTGAGCACCCAGCACCCTGAGGACTGAGCACCCAGCACCCTGAGCACTGAGCACCCTGAGTACTGAGCACTGAGCACCCTGAGTACTGAGCACTGAGCACCCTGAGTATTGAGCAACCAGCACCCTGAGTACTG
>NW_024543185.1:0-41150 GCF_018167655.1 Microtus oregoni
TGCTCAGTGTTCGGGGTGCTGGGTGTTCAGTGCTCGGGGTGCTCGGTGCTCAGTGCTCGGGGTGCTTGGTGCTCAGTAATCAGGGTGCTGGGTGCTCAGTACTCGTTGTGCTGGGTGCTCAGTGCTCATGGTGCTGGGTGCTCAGTAACTCAGAGTGCTTGGTGCTCAGTGCTCGGGTTGCTGGGTGCTCAGTACTCAGGGTGCTCGGTGATCAGTACTCAGGGTGCTCAGTGCTCAGTACTCAGGGTGCTGGGTGCTCAGTACTCAGGGTGCTCAGTTCTCAGTACTCAGGGTGCTTTGTGCTCAGTGCTCAGGGTGCTCAGTGCTCAGTACTCAGAGTGCTGGGTGCTCAGTGCTCAGGGTGCTCGGTGCTCAGTACTCAGGGTGCTCAGTGCTCAGTACTCAGCGTGCTGGGTGCTCAGTGCTCAGGGTGCTGGGTGCTCAGTACTCAGGGTGCAGGGTGCTCAGTGCTCAGGGTGCTCAGTGCTCAGTACTCAGGGTGCTCGGTGCTCAGTGCTCAGGGTGCTGGGTGCTCAGTGCTCAGGGTGCTGGGTGCTCAGTGCTCGGCTTGCTGGGTGCTCAGTGCTCAGGTTATCGGTGATCAGTACTCAGGGTTGCTGGGTGCTCAGTGCTCAGGGTGCTGGGTGCTCAGTCCTCAGGGTGCTCAGTGCTCAGGGTGCTGGGTGCTCAGTGCTCGGGGTGCTCGGTGCTCAGTACTCAGGGTGCTCAGTGCTCAGTGCTCTGGGTGCTGGGTGCTCAGTGCTCGGGGTGCTGGGGTGCTCAGTGCTCAGGGTGCTGGGTTCTCAGTACTCAGGGTGCTCAGTTCTCAGGGTGCTGGGTGCTCAGTGCTCTGGGTGCTGGGTACTCAGTGCTCAGTAAACAGGGTGCTGGGTGCTCAGTGCTCGGGGTGCTGGGGTGCTCAGTGCTCAGTACTCAGGGTGCTGGGTGCTCAGTGCTCGGGGTGCTGGATGCTCAGTATTCAGGGTGCTGGGTGCTCAGTGCTCAGGGTGCTGGGTGCTCAGTACTCAGTGTGCTGGGTGCTCAGTGCTCGGGGGTGCTGGGTGCTCAGTGCTCAGGGTGCTGGGTGCTCAGTACTCAGGGTGCTCGGTGCTCAGTACTCAGGGTGCTGGGTGCTCAGTGCTCAGGGTGCTGGGTGCTCAGTACTCAGGGTGCTAGGTGCTCAGTGCTCGGGGTGCTCGGTGCTCAGTACTCGGGGTGCTGGGTGCTCATTCTCAGGGTGCTGGGTGCTCAGTGCTCGGGATGATGGGTGCTCAGTACTCAGGGTGCTGGGTGCTCAGTGCTCAGGGTGCTGGGTGCTCAGTACTCAGGGTGCTGGGTGCTCAGTGCTCAGGGTGCTGGGGTGCTCAGTACTCAGGGGGCTGGGAGCTCAGTGCTCAGGGTGATCGGTGCTCATTACTCAGGGTGCTGGGTGCTCAGTGCTCAGGGTGCTGGGGTGCTCAGTGCTCAGGGTGCTGGGTGCTCAGTACTCAGGGTGCTGGCTGCGCGGTGCTCAGTACGCTGGGTGCTCAGTACTCAGGGTGCTGGGTGCTCAGTACTCAGGCGCTGGGGTGCTCAGTACTCAGGGTGCTCGGTGCTCAGTACTCAGGGTGCTGGGTGCTCAGTGCTCAGGGTGATCTGTGCTCAGTACTCAGGGTGCTGGGTGCTCAGTGCTCAGGGTGCTGGGTGCTCAGTGCTCAGGGTGCTGGGTGCTCAGTGCTCGGGGTGCTCGGTGCTCAGTACTCAGGGTGCTGAGTGCTCAGTACTCAGGGTGCTGAGTGCTCAGTACTCAGGGTGCTGGGTGCTCAGTGCTCGGGGTGCTGGGTGCTCAGTGCTCAGGGTGATCGGTGCTCAGTACTCAGGGTGCTGGGTGCTCAGTGCTCAGGGTGCTGGGTGCTCAGTCCTCAGGGTGCTCAGTGCTCAGGGTGCTGGGTGCTCAGTGCTCGGGGTGCTTGGTGCTCAGTACTCAGGGTGCTGAGTGCTCAGTACTCAGGGTGCTGGGGTGCTCAGTACTCAGGGTGCTGGGGTGATCAGTGCTCAGGGTGCTGGGTGATCAGTGCTCGACGTGCTGGGTGCTCAGTGCTCGGGTGCTGGGTGCTCAGTGCTCAGAGCTCAGGGTGCTGGGTGCTCAGTGCTCAGTGCTCAGGGTGCTGGTTGCTCAGTACTCAGGGTGCTGGGTGCTCAGTACTCAGGGTGCTGGGTGATCAGTGCTCAGGGTGATGGGTGATCAGTGCTCGGGGTGCTGGGTGCTCAGTGCTCGGGGTGCTGGGTGCTCAGTGCTCAGAGCTCAGGGTGCTGTGTGCTCAGTGCTCATTGCTCAGGGTACTGGTTGCTCAGTACTCAGGGTGCTGGGTGCTCAGTACTCAGGGTGCTGGGTGCTCAGTGCTCAGGGTGCTGGGTGCTCAGTACTCAGGGTGCTGGGTGATCAGTGCTCGGGGTGCTGTGTGCTCAGTGCTCAGGGTGCTGGGTGCTCAGTGCTCAGGGTGCTGGGTGCTCAGTACTCAGGGTGCTCGGTGCTCAGTACTCAGGGTTGTCAGTGCTCAGTACTCAGGGTGCTGGGTACTCAGTTCTCAGGGTGCTGGGTGCTCAGTACTCAGGGGTGCTCAGTGCTCAGTACTCAGAGTGCTGGGTGTTCAGTACTCAGGGTGCTCAGTACTCAGGGTGCTGGGTGCTCAATGCTCAGGGTGCTGGGTGCTCAGTACTCAGGGTGCTGGGTGCTCAGTGATCGGGGGTGCTGGGTGCTCAGTGCTCATGGTGTTGGGTGCTCAGTACTCAGGGTGCTGGGTGCTCAGGGCTCGAGGTGCTCGGTGCTCAGTACTCAAGGTGCTGGGTGCTCAGTGCTCAGGGTGCTGGGTCCTCAGTCCTCGGGGTGCTCCGTGTTAAGGGTGCTGGGTGCTCAGTGCTTGGGGTGCTCGGTGCTCAGTACTCAGGGTGCTGAGTGCTCAGTACTCAGGGTGCCGGGTGCTCAGTACTCAGGGGTGCTGGGTGCTCAGTGCTCGGGGGTGCTGGGTGCTCAGTGCTCAGGGTGCTCAGTGCTCAGTACTCAGGGTGCTGGGTGCTCAGTATTCGGGGTGCTGAGTGCTCAGTGCTCAGGGTGCTGGTTGCTCAGTACTCAGGGTGCTGGGTGCTCAGTGGTCAGTGTGCTCGGTGCTCAGTGCTCGGGGTGCTGGGTGCTCAGTACTCAGGGGTGCTGGGTGCTCAGTGCTCGGGTGCTGGGTGCTCAGTGCTCAGGGTGCTGGGTGCTCAGTACTTAGGGTGCTGGGTGCTCAGTGCTCGGGGTGCTCGGTGGTCAGTACTCAAGGTGCAGGGTGCTCAGTGCTCACGGTGCTGGGTGCTCAGTCCTCGGCGTGCTCCGTGCTCAGTGCTCAGGGTGCTGGGTGCTCATTACTCAGGGTGCTCGGTGCTCAGTACTAAGGGTGCTCAGTGCTCAGTACTCAGGGTGCTGGGTGCTCAGTACTCGGGGTGCTGGGTGCTCTGTGCTCATGGTGCTCGGTGCTTAGTACTCATGGTGCTCAGTGCTCGGGGTGCTGGGTGCTCAGTGCTCGGTGTGCTGGGTGCTCAGTGCTCGGGGTGCTGGGTGCTCAGTGCTCGGTGTGCTGGGTGCTCAGTGCTAGGGGTGCTGGGTGCTCAGTGCTCGGTGTGCTGGGTGCTCAGTACTCGGGGGTGCTCGGTGCTCAGTACTCAGGGTGCTGGGGTGCTCATTACTCAGGGTGCTGGGTGCTCAGTACTCAGGGTGCTGGGTGCTCAGTGCTCAGTACTCAGCCTGCTGGGTGCTCAGTGCTCGGGGTGCTGCGTCCTCAGTGCTCAGGGTGCTGGGTGCTCAGTACTCAGGGTGCTGGGTTCTCAGTGCTCGTGGTGCTGGGTCCTCAGTGCTCAGGGTGCTGGGTGCTCAGTGCTCAGGGTGCTGGGTGCTCAGTGCTCAGGGTGGTTCAGTGCTCAGTACTCAGGGTGCTCGGTGCTCAGTGCACAGGGTTGCTCAGTGCTCGGGGTGCTGGGTGCTCAGTGCTCGGGGTGCTGGGTGGCTCAGTGCTCAGGGTGCTGGTTGCTCAGTACTCAGTGTGCTCAGTGCTCAGGGTGCTGGGTGCTCAGAACTCAGGGTTGCTGGGGTGCTCAGTACTCAGGGTGCTGGGTGCTCAGTACTCAGGGTGCTTGGTGCTCAGTACTCAGGGTGCTGGGTGCTCAGTGCTCAGGGTGCTCGGTGCTCAGTACTCATGGTGCTGGGTGCTCATTCTCGGGGTGCTGGGTGCTCAGTACTCAGGGTGCTGGGTGGTCAGTGCTCGTGGTGCCCGGTGCTCAGTGCTCGGGGGTGCTCGGTGCACAGTTCTCAGGGTGCTGGGTGCTCAGTACTCAGGGTGCTGGGTGCTCAGTGCTGGGTGCTCAGTGCTCCGGGTGCTGGGTGCTCAGTGCTCGGGGTGCTGGGTGCTCAGTACTCAGGGTGCTCGGTGCTCAGTACTCAGGGTGCTGGGTGCTCAGTGCTCGCGGTGCTGGGTGCTCAGTACTCAGGGTGCTGGGGTGCTCAGTGCTCGGGGTGCTCGGTGCTCAGTACGTTGGGTGCTCAGTACTCAGGGTGCTGGGTGCTCAGTGCTCAGGGTGCTGGTTGCTCAGTGCTCAGGGTGCTGGGTTCTCAGTGCTCAGGGTGCTTGGTGCTCAGTGCTCAGGGTGCTGGGTGCTCAGTGCTCAGGGTGCTTGGTGCTCAGTACTCAGGGTGCTGGGTGCTCAGTGCTCAGGGTGCTGGGTGCTCAGTGCTCGGGGTGCTGGGGTGCTCAGTACTCAGGGTGCTAGGTGCTCAGTACTCAGGGTGCTGGGTGCTCAGTACTCAGGGTGCTGGGTGCTCAGTGCTCAGCGTGCTGGGTGCTCAGTACTCAGGGTGCTCGGTGCTCAGTGCTTGGGGTGCTGGGTGCTCAGTACTCAGGGTGCTGGGTGCTCAGTGCTCACGGTGCTGGGTGCTCAGTGCTCAGGGTGCTGGGTGCTCAGTACTCAGTGCTCAGGATGCTGGGTGCTCAGTGCTCGGGCTGCTGAGTGCTCAGTGCTCAGGGTGCTGGGTGCTCAGTACTCAGGGTGCTGGGTTCTCATTACTCAGGGTGCTGGGTGCACAGTGCTAGAGGTGCTGGGTGCTCAGAGCTCGGGTTCTGGGTGCTCAGTACTCAGGGTGCTGGGTGCTCAGTACTCAGGATGCTGGGTGCTCAGTGCTCAGGGTGCTGGGTGCTCAGTGCTCTGGGTGCTGGGTGCTCAGTGCTTAGGGTGCTGGGTGCTCAGTGCTCAGGGTGCTGGGTGTTCAGTGCTCGGGGTGCTGGGTGTTGAGTGCTCAGGGTGCAGGGTGCTCAGTGCTCGGGGTGCTCGGTGCTCAGTGCTCAGGGTCCTGGGTGCTCAGTACTCAGGGTCCTGGGTGCTTTGTACTCAGGGTGCTCAGTGCTCAGTACACAGTGTGCTGGGTGCTCAGTGCTCGGGGTGCTGGGTGCTCAGTGCTCAGTACTCAGGGTGCTGGGTGCTCAGTGCTCGGGGTGCTTGGTGCTCAGTACTCAGGGTGCTGGGTGCTCAGTGCTCGGGGTTCTGGGTGCTCAGTGCTCAGGGTGCTGGGTGCTCAGTGATCGGGGTGCTGGGTGCTCAGTACTCAGGGTGCTCAGTGCTCGGGGAGCTCAGTGCTCAGTACTCAGGGTGCTGGGTGCTCAGTACTCAGTGCTCGGGGTCCTGGGTGCTCCGTGCTCGGGGTGCTGGGTGCTCAGTGCTCTGGGTGCTTAGTGCTCAGTACTCAGGGTGCTGGGTGCTCAGTACTCAGGGTGCTCAGTGCTCGGGGTGCTGGGTGCTCAGTACTCAGGGTGCTGGGTGCTCAGTATTCAGGGTGCTGGGTGCTCAGTGCTCAGGGTCCTCGGTGCTCAGTACTCAGGGTGCTCAGTGCTCATTACTCAGCGTGCTTTGTGCTCAGTGCTCAGGGTGCTGGGTGCTCAGTACTCAGTGTGCTGGGTGCTCAGTACTCAGGGTGCTGGGGGCTCAGTACTCTGGGTGCTGGGTGCTCAGTACTCAGGGTGCTGGGTGCTCAGTACTCAGGGTGCTGGATGCTCAGTACTCAGGGTGCTGGGGGCTCAGTACTCAGGGTGCTGGGTGCTCAGTACTCAGGGTGCTCGGTTCTCAGTTCTCAGGGTGCTGGGTGCTCATTCTCGGGGTGCTGGGTGCTCAGTGCTCGGGGTGCTGGGTGCACAGTGCCCAGGGTGCTGGGTGCTCAGTGCTCAGGGTGCTCAGTACTCAGGGTGCTGTGTGTTCAGTGCTTAGGGTACTGGGTGCTCAGTGCTCAGGGTGCTGGGTGCGCAGTGCTCGGGGTGCTGGGTGCTCCGTGCTCAGGGTGCAGGGTGCTCAGTGCTCAGGGTGATGTGTGCTCAGTACTCGGGGTGCTGTGTGTTCAGTGCTTAGGGTGCTGGTTGCTCAGTGCTCAGGGTGCTGGGTTCTCAGTGCTCAGGGTGCTTGGTGCTCAGTGCTCAGGGTGCTGGGTGCTCAGTGCTCAGGGTGCTTGGTGCTCAGTACTCAGGGTGCTGGGTGCTCAGTGCTCAGGGTGCTGGGTGCTCAGTGCTCGGGGTGCTGGGTGCTCAGTACTCAGGGTGCTAGGTGCTCAGTACTCAGGGTGCTGGGTGCTCAGTACTCAGGGTGCTGGGTGCTCAGTGCTCAGCGTGCTGGGTGCTCAGTACTCAGGGTGCTCGGTGCTCAGTGCTTGGGGTGCTGGGTGCTCAGTACTCAGGGTGCTGGGTGCTCAGTGCTCAGGGTGCTGGGTGCTCAGTGCTCAGCGTGCTGGGTGCTCAGTACTCAGTGCTCAGGATGCTGGGTGCTCAGTGCTCGGGCTGCTGAGTGCTCAGTGCTCAGGGTGCTGGGTGCTCAGTACTCAGGGTGCTGGGTTCTCATTACTCAGAGTGCTGGGTGCACAGTGCTAGAGGTGCTGGGTGCTCAGAGCTCGGGGTCTGGGTGCTCAGTACTCAGGGTGCTGGGTGCTCAGTACTCAGGATGCTGGGTGCTCAGTGCTCAGGGTGCTGGGTGCTCAGTGCTCTGGGTGCTGGGTGCTCAGTGCTTAGGGTGCTGGGTGCTCAGTGCTCAGGGTGCTGGGTGTTCAGTGCTCGGGGTGCTGGGTGCTGAGTGCTCAGGGTGCAGGGTGCTCAGTGCTCGGGGTGCTCGGTGCTCAGTGCTCAGGGTCCTGGGTGCTCAGTACTCAGGGTCCTGGGTGCTTTGTACTCAGGGTGCTCAGTGCTCAGTACACAGGGTGCTGGGTGCTCAGTGCTCGGGGTGCTGGGTGCTCAGTGCTCAGTACTCAGGGTGCTGGGTGCTCAGTGCTCGGGGTGCTTGGTGCTCAGTACTCAGGGTGCTGGGTGCTCAGTGCTCGGGGTTCTGGGTGCTCAGTGCTCAGGGTGCTGGGTGCTCAGTGATCGGGGTTCTGGGTGCTCAGTACTCAGGGTGCTCAGTGCTCGGGGAGCTCGGTGCTCAGTACTCAGGGTGCTGGGTGCTCAGTACTCAGTGCTCGGGGTCCTGGGTGCTCCGTGCTCGGGGTGCTGGGTGCTCAGTGCTCTGGGTGCTTAGTGCTCAGTACTCAGGGTGCTGGGTGCTCAGTACTCAGGGTGCTCAGTGCTCGGGGTGCTGGGTGCTCAGTACTCAGGGTGCTGGGTGCTCAGTACTCAGGGTGCTGGGTGCTCAGTGCTCAGGGTCCTCGGTGCTCAGTACTCAGGGTGCTCAGTGCTCATTACTCAGCGTGCTTTGTGCTCAGTGCTCAGGGTGCTGGGTGCTCAGTACTCAGTGTGCTGGGTGCTCAGTACTCAGGGTGCTGGGGGCTCAGTACTCTGGGTGCTGGGTGCTCAGTACTCAGGGTGCTGGGTGCTCAGTACTCAGGGTGCTGGATGCTCAGTACTCAGGGTGCTGGGGGCTCAGTACTCAGGGTGCTGGGTGCTCAGTACTCAGGGTGCTCGGTTCTCAGTTCTCAGGGTGCTGGGTGCTCATTCTCGGGGTGCTGGGTGCTCAGTGCTCGGGGTGCTGGGTGCACAGTGCCCAGGGTGCTGGGTGCTCAGTGCTCAGGGTGCTCAGTACTCAGGGTGCTGTGTGTTCAGTGCTTAGGGTACTGGGTGCTCAGTGCTCAGGGTGCTGGGTGCGCAGTGCTCGGGGTGCTGGGTGCTCCGTGCTCAGGGTGCAGGGTGCTCAGTGCTCAGGGTGATGTGTGCTCAGTACTCGGGGTACTGGGTGCTCAGTGCTCAGGGTGCTGGGTGCTCAGTGCTCAGGGTGCTGGGTGCTCAGTGCTCAGTAATGAGGGTGCTGGGTGCTCAGTGCTCGGGGGGCTGGGTGCTCAGTGCTCAGTACTCAGGGTGCTGGGTGCTCAGTGCTCGGGGTGCTGGATGCTCAGTACTCAGGGTGCTGGGTGCTCAGTGCTCAGGGTGCTGGGTGGTCAGTACTAAGGGTGCTGGGTGCTCAGTGCTCAGGGTACTGGGTGCTCAGTACTCAGGGTGCTGGGTACTCAGTGCTCGGGGTGCTGGGTGCTCAGTGCTCAGGGTGCTGGGTGCTCAGTGCTCAGTGCACAGGGTGCTGGGTGCTCAGTGCTCAGTGCTCAGTGTGCTGGGTGCTCAGTCCTCGGGGTGCTGGGTGCTCAGTTCTCTGGGTGCTCAGTGCTCAGTCCTCAGGGTGCTGGGTGCTCAGTACTCAGGGTGCTGGGTGCTCAGTACTCAGGGAGCTCAGTGCTCGGGGTGCAGGGTGCTCAGTACTCAGGGTGCTGGGGGCTCAGTACTCAGGGTGCTCAGTACTCGGGGTGCGGGGTGCTCAGTACTCAAGGTGCTGGGTGCTCAGTACTCAGGGTGCTGGGTGCTCAGTACTCAGGGTGCGGGGTGCTCAGTACTCAGGGTGCTGGGTGATCAGTACTCGGGTGCTGGGTGCTCAGTGCTCAGGGTGCTGGGTGCTCAGTGCTCGGGGTGCTGGGTGCTCAGTGCTCAGTACTCAGGGTGCTGGGTGCTCAGTGCTCGGGGTGCTGGGTGCTCAGTGCTCAGTACTCAGGGTGCAGGGTGCTCAGTGCTTGGGGTGCTGGGTGCTCAGTGCTCAGGGTGCTGGGTGCTCAGTGCTCAGGGTGCTGGGTACTCAGTGCTCGGGGTGCTGGGTGCTCAGTACTCAGGGTGCTGGGTGCTCAGTACTCAGGGTGCTGGGGGCTCAGTGCTCGGGCTGCTGGGTGCTCAGTGCTCGGGGTGCTGGGTGCTCAGTGCTCGGGGTGCTCGGTGCTCAGTCCTCAGGGTACTGGGTGCTCAGTGCTCGGGGTGCTCAGTACTCAGGGTGCTGTGTGTCCACTGCTCAGGGTGCTGGGTGCTCAGTACTCAGGGTGCTCGGTGCTTAGTACTCAGGGTGCTGGGTGCTCAGTACTCCGGTTGCTGGGTGCTCAGTGCTCGGGGTGCTCGGTGCTCAGTGCTCAAGGTGCTGGGTGCTCAGTACTCAGTGTGCTCATTGCTCAGGGTGCTGGGTGCTCAGTGCTAAGGGTGCTCGGTGCTCAGTACGTTGGGTGCTCAGTACTCAGGGTGCTGGGTGCTCAGTGCTCAGGGTGCTGGGTGCTCAGTGCTCAGGGTGCTGGGTGCTCAGTGCTCAGGGTGCTGGGTGCTCGGTGCTCGGGGTGCTGGGTGCTCAGTGCTCAGTGTGCTGGGTGCTCAGTACTCAGGGTGCTGGGTGCTCAGTGCTCATGGTGCTGGGTGCTCAGTACTCAAGGTGCTGGGTGCTCGGTGCTCAGTACGCTGGGTGATCAGTACTCAGGGTGCTGGGTGCTCAGTACTTAGGGTGCTCGGTGCTCAGTACTCAGGGTGCTGGGTGCTCAGTGCTCGGGGTGCTGGGTGCTCAGTACTCAGGGTGCTGGGTGCTCAGTGCTCGGGGTGCTCGGTGCTCAGTACGCTGGGTGCTCATTACTCAGGGTGCTGGGTGCTCAGTACTCAGGGTGCTGGGTGCTCAGTACTCAGGGTGCTGGGTGCTTAGTACTCAGGGTGCTCAGTGCTCAGTACTTAGGGTGCTCAGTGCTCAGTGCTCGGGGTGCTGGGTGCTCAGTGCTCAGGGTGCTGGGTGCTCAGTGCTCGGGGTGCTGGGTGCTCAGTGCTCAGGGTGCTGGGTGCTAAGTGCTCAGAGTGCTGGGTGCTCAGTACTCCGGGTGCTCGGTGCTCAGTACTCAGAGTGCTCAGTGCTCAGTACTCAGCGTGCTTTGTGCTCAGTGCTCAGGGTGCTGGGTGCTCAGTACTCAGGGTGCTGGGTGCTCAGTACTCAGGGTGCTGGGTGCTCAGTACTCAGGGTGCTGGGTGCTCAGTGCTCGGGGTGCTCGGTGATCAGTACTAAGAGTGCTGGGTGCTCAGTGCTCAGGGTACTGGGTACTCAGTACTCAGGGTGCTGGGTGCTCAGTGCTCAGGGTGCTGGGTACTCAGTGCTCAGGGTGCTGGGTGCTCAGTGCTCGGGGTGCTGGGTGCTCAGTGCTCAGGGTGCTGGGTGCTCAGTGCTGAGGGTGCTCAGTGCTCATTACTCAGCGTGCTTTGTGCTCAGTGCTCAGGGTGCTGGGTGCTCAGTACTCAGTGTGCTGGATGCTCAGTACTCAGGGTGCTGGGGGCTCAGTACTCAGGGTGCTGGGTGCTCAGTACTCAGGGTGCTGGGTGCTCAGTACTCAGGGTGCTGGGTGCTCAGTACTCAGGGTGCTGGGGGCTCAGTACTCAGGGTGCTGGGTGCTCATTCTCGGGGTGCTGGGTGCTCAGTGCTCGGGGTGCTTGGTGCTCAGTACTAAGGGTGCTGGCGGCTCAGTACTCAGGGTGCTGGGTGCTCAGTGCTCAGGGTGCTGGGTGCTCAGTGCTCAGGGTGCTGGGTGCTCAGTACTCAGGGTGCTGGGTGCTCAGTACTTAGGGTGCTCGGTGCTCAGTACTCAGGTTGCTGAGTGCTCAGGGTGCTGGGTACTCAGTACTCAGGGTGCTGGGTGCTCAGTACTCAGGGTGCTGGGTGCTCAGTGCTCAGGGTGCTAGGTGCTCAGTACTCAGGGTGCTGGGTGCTCAGTACTCAGGGTGCTGGGTGCTCAGTACCCAGGGTGCTGTGTGCTCAGTGCTCGGGGTGCTGGGGGCTCAGTGCTCTGGGTGCTGGGTGCTCAGTGCTCGGGGCGCTGGGTGCTCTGTGCTCGGGGTGCTCGGAGCTCAGTACTCAGGGTGCTGGGTGCTCAGTACTCAGGGTTCTGGGTGCTTAGTGCTCAGGGTGCTGGGTGCTCAGTGCTCAGGGTGCTGGGTGCTCAGTGCTCTGGGTGCTGGGTGCTCAGTGCTCTTGGTGCTGGGTGCTCCGTGCTTAGGGTGCAGGGTGCTCAGTGCTCAGGGTGCTGGGTGCTCAGTGCTCTTGGTGCTTGGTGCTCAGTGCTTAGGGTGCTGGGTGCTCAGTGCTCAGGGTGCTGGGTGTTCAGTGCTCGGGGTGCTGGGTGCTGAGTGCTCAGGGTGCAGGGTGCTCAGTGCTCGGGGTGCTCGGTGCTCAGTGCTCAGGGTCCTGGGTGCTCAGTACTCAGGGTCCTGGGTGCTTTGTACTCAGGGTGGTCAGTGCTCAGTACACAGGGTGCTGGGTGCTCAGTGCTCGGGGTGCTGGGTGCTCAGTGCTCAGTACTCAGGGTGCTGGGTGCTCAGTGCTCGGGGTGCTTGGTGCTCAGTACTCAGGGTGCTGGGTGCTCAGTGCTCGGGGTGCTGGGTGCTCAGTGCTCAGGGTACTGTGTGCTCAGTGTACGGGGTGCTGGGTGCTCAGTACTCAGGGTGCTTAGTGCTCGCTGAGCTCGGTGCTCAGTACTCAGGGTGCTGGGTGCTCAGTACTCAGTGCTCGGGGTCCTGGGTGCTCCGTGCTCGGGGTGCTGGGTGCTCAGTACTCAGGGTGCTCAGTGCTCGGGGTGCTGGGTGCTCAGTACTCAGGGTGCTGGGTGCTCAGTACTCAGGGTGCTGGGTGCTCAGTACTCAGGGTGCTGGGTGCTCAGTGCTCAGGGTCCTCGGTGCTCAGTACTCAGGGTGCTCAGTGCTCATTACTCAGCGTGCTTTGTGCTCAGTGCTCAGGGTGCTGGGTGCTCAGTACTCAGTGTGCTGGGTGCTCAGTACTCAGGGTGCTGGGGGCTCAGTACTCAGGGTGCTGGGTGCTCAGTACACAGGGTGCTGGGTGCTCAGTACTCAGGGGGCTGGATGCTCAGTACTCAGGGTGCTGGGGGCTCAGTACTCAGGGTGCTGGGTGCTCAGTACTCAGGGTGCTCTGTTCTCAGTACTCAGGGTGCTGGGTGCTCATTCTCGGGGTGCTGGGTGCTCAGTGCTCGGGGTGCTTGGTGCTCAGTACTAAAGGTGCTGGGTGCTCATTCTCAGGGTGCTGGGTGCTCATTCTCGGGGTGCTGGGTGCTCAGTGCTCGGGGTGCTTGGTGCTCAGTACTAAGGGTGCTGGGTGCTCATTACTCAGCGTGCTTTGTGCTCAGTGCTCAGGGTGCTGGGTGCTCAGTACTCAGTGTGCTGGGTGCTCAGTACTCAGGGTGCTGGGGGCTCAGTACTCAGGGTGCTGGGTGCTCAGTACTCAGGGTGCTGGGTGCTCAGTACTCAGGGTGCTGGGTGCTCAGTACTCAGGGTGCTGGGGGCTCAGTACTCACGGTTCTGGGTGCTCAGTACTCAGGGTGCTCGGTGCTCAGTTCTCAGGGTGCTCGCTGCTCAGTGTTTGGGGTGCTGGGTGCTCAGTACTCAGCGTGCTGGGTGCTCAGTGCTCAGGGTGCTGGGTGATCAGTGCTCAGGGTGCTGGGTGCTCAGTACTCAGTTCTCAGGATGCTGTGTGCTCAGTGCTCTGGGTGCTGGGTGCTCAGTGCTCAGGGTGCTCTGTGCTCAGTACTCACGGTGCTGGGTGCTCAGTACTCAGGGTGCTGGGTGGTCAGTGCTCGGGGTGCACGGTGCTTAGTGCTCGGGGTGCTCGGTGCTCAGTGCTCAGGGTGCTGGGTGCTCAGTACTCAGGGTGCTGGGTTCTCATTACTCAGGGTGCTGGGTGCACAGTGCTAGGGGTGCTGTGTGCTCAGAGCTCGGGGTCTGGGTGCTCAGTACTCAGGGTGCTGGGTGCTCAGTACTCAGGATGCTGGGTGCTCAGTGCTCAGGGTGCTGGGAGCTCAGTGCTCTGGGTGCTGGGTGCTCAGTGCTTAAGGTGCTGGGTGCTCAGTGCTCAGGGTGCTGGGTGTTCAATGCTCGGGGTGCTGGGTGCTGAGTGCTCAGGGTGCAGGGTGCTCAGTGCTCGGGGTGCTCGGTGCTCAGTGCTCAGGGTCCTGGGTGCTCAGTACTCAGGGTGCTGGGTGCTTTGTACTCAGGGTGCTCAGTGCTCAGTACACAGGGTGCTGGGTGCTCAGTGCTCGGGGTGCTGGGTGCTCAGTGCTCAGTACTCAGGGTGCTGGGTGCTCAGTGCTCGGGGTGCTGGGTGCTCAGTACTCAGGGTGCTGGGTGCTCAGTGCTCGGGTGCTGGGTGCTCAGTGCTCAGGGTGCTGGGTGATCAGTGATCGGGGTGCTGGGTGCTCAGTACTCAGGGTGCTCAGTGCTCGGGGAGCTCGGTGCTCAGTACTCAGGGTGCTGGGTGCTCAGTACTCAGTGCTCGGGGTCCTGGGTGCTCCGTGCTCGGGGTGCTGGGTGCTCAGTGCTCTGGGTGCTTAGTGCTCAGTACTCAGGGTGCTGGGTGCTCAGTACTCAGGGTGCTGGGTGCTCAGTACTCAGGGTGCTGGGTGCTCAGTGCTCAGGGTGCTAGGTGCTCAGTACTCAGGGTGCTGGGTGCTCAGTACTCAGGGTGCTGGGTGCTCAGTACCCAGGGTGCTGTGTGCTCAGTGCTCGGGGTGCTGGGGGCTCAGTGCTCTGGGTGCTGGGTGCTCAGTGCTCGGGGCGCTGGGTGCTCTGTGCTCGGGGTGCTCGGAGCTCAGTACTCAGGGTGCTGGGTGCTCAGTACTCAGGGTTCTGGGTGCTTAGTGCTCAGGGTGCTGGGTGCTCAGTGCTCAGGGTGCTGGGTGCTCAGTGCTCTGGGTGCTGGGTGCTCAGTGCTCTTGGTGCTGGGTGCTCCGTGCTTAGGGTGCAGGGTGCTCAGTGCTCAGGGTGCTGGGTGCTCAGTGCTCTTGGTGCTTGGTGCTCAGTGCTTAGGGTGCTGGGTGCTCAGTGCTCAGGGTGCTGGGTGTTCAGTGCTCGGGGTGCTGGGTGCTGAGTGCTCAGGGTGCAGGGTGCTCAGTGCTCGGGGTGCTCGGTGCTCAGTGCTCAGGGTCCTGGGTGCTCAGTACTCAGGGTCCTGGGTGCTTTGTACTCAGGGTGGTCAGTGCTCAGTACACAGGGTGCTGGGTGCTCAGTGCTCGGGGTGCTGGGTGCTCAGTGCTCAGTACTCAGGGTGCTGGGTGCTCAGTGCTCGGGGTGCTTGGTGCTCAGTACTCAGGGTGCTGGGTGCTCAGTGCTCGGGGTGCTGGGTGCTCAGTGCTCAGGGTACTGTGTGCTCAGTGTACGGGGTGCTGGGTGCTCAGTACTCAGGGTGCTTAGTGCTCGCTGAGCTCGGTGCTCAGTACTCAGGGTGCTGGGTGCTCAGTACTCAGTGCTCGGGGTCCTGGGTGCTCCGTGCTCGGGGTGCTGGGTGCTCAGTACTCAGGGTGCTCAGTGCTCGGGGTGCTGGGTGCTCAGTACTCAGGGTGCTGGGTGCTCAGTACTCAGGGTGCTGGGTGCTCAGTACTCAGGGTGCTGGGTGCTCAGTGCTCAGGGTCCTCGGTGCTCAGTACTCAGGGTGCTCAGTGCTCATTACTCAGCGTGCTTTGTGCTCAGTGCTCAGGGTGCTGGGTGCTCAGTACTCAGTGTGCTGGGTGCTCAGTACTCAGGGTGCTGGGGGCTCAGTACTCAGGGTGCTGGGTGCTCAGTACACAGGGTGCTGGGTGCTCAGTACTCAGGGGGCTGGATGCTCAGTACTCAGGGTGCTGGGGGCTCAGTACTCAGGGTGCTGGGTGCTCAGTACTCAGGGTGCTCTGTTCTCAGTACTCAGGGTGCTGGGTGCTCATTCTCGGGGTGCTGGGTGCTCAGTGCTCGGGGTGCTTGGTGCTCAGTACTAAAGGTGCTGGGTGCTCATTCTCAGGGTGCTGGGTGCTCATTCTCGGGGTGCTGGGTGCTCAGTGCTCGGGGTGCTTGGTGCTCAGTACTAAGGGTGCTGGGTGCTCATTACTCAGCGTGCTTTGTGCTCAGTGCTCAGGGTGCTGGGTGCTCAGTACTCAGTGTGCTGGGTGCTCAGTACTCAGGGTGCTGGGGGCTCAGTACTCAGGGTGCTGGGTGCTCAGTACTCAGGGTGCTGGGTGCTCAGTACTCAGGGTGCTGGGTGCTCAGTACTCAGGGTGCTGGGGGCTCAGTACTCACGGTTCTGGGTGCTCAGTACTCAGGGTGCTCGGTGCTCAGTTCTCAGGGTGCTCGCTGCTCAGTGTTTGGGGTGCTGGGTGCTCAGTACTCAGCGTGCTGGGTGCTCAGTGCTCAGGGTGCTGGGTGATCAGTGCTCAGGGTGCTGGGTGCTCAGTACTCAGTTCTCAGGATGCTGTGTGCTCAGTGCTCTGGGTGCTGGGTGCTCAGTGCTCAGGGTGCTCTGTGCTCAGTACTCACGGTGCTGGGTGCTCAGTACTCAGGGTGCTGGGTGGTCAGTGCTCGGGGTGCACGGTGCTTAGTGCTCGGGGTGCTCGGTGCTCAGTGCTCAGGGTGCTGGGTGCTCAGTACTCAGGGTGCTGGGTTCTCATTACTCAGGGTGCTGGGTGCACAGTGCTAGGGGTGCTGTGTGCTCAGAGCTCGGGGTCTGGGTGCTCAGTACTCAGGGTGCTGGGTGCTCAGTACTCAGGATGCTGGGTGCTCAGTGCTCAGGGTGCTGGGAGCTCAGTGCTCTGGGTGCTGGGTGCTCAGTGCTTAAGGTGCTGGGTGCTCAGTGCTCAGGGTGCTGGGTGTTCAATGCTCGGGGTGCTGGGTGCTGAGTGCTCAGGGTGCAGGGTGCTCAGTGCTCGGGGTGCTCGGTGCTCAGTGCTCAGGGTCCTGGGTGCTCAGTACTCAGGGTGCTGGGTGCTTTGTACTCAGGGTGCTCAGTGCTCAGTACACAGGGTGCTGGGTGCTCAGTGCTCGGGGTGCTGGGTGCTCAGTGCTCAGTACTCAGGGTGCTGGGTGCTCAGTGCTCGGGGTGCTGGGTGCTCAGTACTCAGGGTGCTGGGTGCTCAGTGCTCGGGTGCTGGGTGCTCAGTGCTCAGGGTGCTGGGTGATCAGTGATCGGGGTGCTGGGTGCTCAGTACTCAGGGTGCTCAGTGCTCGGGGAGCTCGGTGCTCAGTACTCAGGGTGCTGGGTGCTCAGTACTCAGTGCTCGGGGTCCTGGGTGCTCCGTGCTCGGGGTGCTGGGTGCTCAGTGCTCTGGGTGCTTAGTGCTCAGTACTCAGGGTGCTGGGTGCTCAGTACTCAGGGTGCTCAGTGCTCGGGGTGCTGGGTGCTCAGTACTCAGGGTGCTGGGTGCTCAGTACTCAGGGTGCTGGGTGCTCAGTGCTCAGGGTCCTCGGTGCTCAGTACTAAGGTTGCTCAGTGCTCATTACTCAGCGTGCTTTGTGCTCAGTGCTCAGGGTGCTGGGTGCTCAGTACTCAGTGTGCTGGGTGCTCAGTACTCAGGGTGCTGGGGGCTCAGTACTCAGGGTGCTGGGTGCTCAGTACTCAGGGTGCTGGGTGCTCAGTACTCAGGGTGCTGGGTGCTCAGTACTCAGGGTGCTGGGGGCTCAGTACTCAGGGTGCTGGGTGCTCAGTACTCAGGGTGCTCGGTTCTCAGTACTCAGGGTGCTGGGTGCTCATTCTCGGGGTGCTAGGTGCTCAGTGCTCGGGGTGCTTGGTGCTCAGTACTAAGGGTGCTGGGGGCTCAGTACTCAGGGTGCTGGGTGCTCAGTACTCAGGGTACTGGGTGCACAGTGCCCAGGGTGCTGGGTGCTCAGTGCTCAGGGTGCTCAGTACTCAGGGTGCTGTGTGTTCAGTGTTCAGGGTACTGGGTGCTCAGTACTCAGGGTGCTTGGTGCTCAGTACTCAGGGTGCTGGGTGCTCAGTACTCGGGGTGCTGGGTGCTCAGTACTCGGGGTGCTGGGTGCACAGTGCTCAGGGTGCTGGGTGCTCAGTGCTTGGGGTGCTGGGTGCTCAGTGCTCAGGCTGCTGGCTGCTCAGTGCTCAGGGTGCTGGGTGCTCAGTACTCAGGGTGCTCAGTGCTCAGTACTCAGCGTGCTGGGTGCTCAGTCCTCACGTTCCTCGGTGCTATGTACTCAGGGTGCTCAGTGCTCAGTACTCGGCGTGATTTGTGCTCAGTGCTCAGGGTGCTGGGTGCTCAGTACTCAGGGTGCTGGGTGCTCAGTACTCAGGGTGCTGGGTGCTCAGTACTCAGGGTGCTGGGTGCTCAGTGCTCGGGTTGCTCGGTGATCAGTACTAAGAGTGCTGGGTGCTCAGTGCTCAGGGTACTGGGTACTCAGTACTCAGGGAGCTGGGTGCTCAGTGCTCAGGGTGCTGGGAGCTCAGTGCTCAGGGTGCTGGGTGCTCAGTGCTCGGGGTGCTGGGTGCTCAGTGCTCAGGGTGCTGGGTGCTCAGTGCTCAGTGCTCAGGGTGCTGGGTGCTCAGTGCTCAGGGTGCTGGGTGCTCAGTGCTCGGGGTGCTGGGTGCTCAGTGCTCGGGGTGCTGGGTGCTCAGTGCTCGGGGTGCTGGGGGCTCAGTACTCAGGGTGCTGGGTGCTCAGTACTCAGTGTGTTCGGTGCTCAGTACTCAGGGTGCTCAGTGCTCAGTACTCAGGGTGCTGGGTGCTCAGTGCTCGGGGTGCTGGGTGCTCAGTACTCGGGGTGCTGGGTGCTCAGTACTCAGGGTGCTGGGTGCTCAGTGCTCAGGGTGCTGGGTGCTCAGTACTCAGGGTGCTGGGTGCTCATTACTTAGGGTGATCGGTGCTCAGTACTCAGGTTGCTGAGTGCTCAGGGTGCTGGGTACTCAGTACTCAGGGTGCTGGGTGCTCAGTACTCAGGGTGCTGGGTGCTCAGTTCTCAGGGTGCTGGGTGCTCAGTACTCAGGGTGCTGGGTGCTCAGTACTCAGGGTGCTGGGTGCTCAGTGCTCGGGGTGCTGGGTGCTCAGTGCTCGGGGTGCTGGGGGCTCAGTGCTCGGGGTGCTGGGTGCTCAGTGCTCGGGGCGCTGGGTGCTCTGTGCTCCGGGTGCTCGGAGCTCAGTACTCAGGGTGCTGGGTGCTCAGTGCTCGGGGTGCTCGGTGCTCAGTACTCAGGGTGCTGGGTGCTTAGTGCTCGGGGTGCTGGGTGCTCAGTACTCAGGGTGCTGCGTGCTCAGTACTCAGGGTGCTGGGTGATCTGTACTCAGGGTGCTGGGTGATCTGTACTCGGGTGCTGGGTGCTCAGTGCTCAGGTTGCTGGGTGCTCAGTGCTCGGGGTGCTGGGTGCTCAGTGCTCAGTACTCAGGGTGCTGGGTGCTCAGTGCTCAGTACTCAGGGTGCTGGGTGCTCAGTGCTCAGGGTGCTGGGTGCTCAGTGCTCAGGGTGCTGGGTGCTCAGTGCTCAGGGTGTTGGGTACTCAGTGCTCAGGGAGCTGGGTACTCAGTGCTCGGGGTGCTGGGTGCTCAGTACTCAGGGTGCTGGGTGCTCAGTACTCAGGGTGCTCAGTGCTCAGTACTCAGGGTGCTCAGTGCTCAGTACTCAGGGTGCTCAGTGCTCTGTGTGCTGTGTGCTCAGTTCTCGGGGTGCTGGGTGCTCAGTCCTCAGGGTGCTGGGTGCTCAGTGCTCAGGGTGCTCGGTGCTCAGTGCTCAGGGTGCTGGGTGCTCAGTACTCAGGGTGCTGGGTGCTCAGTGCTCGGGGTGCTGGGTGCTCAGTACTCAGGGTGCTGGGTGCTCACTGCTCAGGGTGCTGGGTGCTCAGTGCTCAGGGTGCTCGGTGCTTTGTACTCAGGGTGCTCGGTGCTCGGGGTGCTGGGTGCTCAGTGCTCGGGGTGCTGGGTGCTCAGTGCTCGGGGTGCTGGGTGCTCAGTGCTCGGGGTGCTGGGTGCTCAGTGCTCAGGGTTCTGGGTGCTCAGTGCTCGGGGTGCTGGTTGCTCAGTACTCAGGGTGCTCAGTGCTCGGGGAGCTCGGTGCTCAGTACTCAGGGTGCTGGGTGCTCAGTACTCAGTGCTCGGGGTCCTGGGTGCTCCGTGCTCGGGGTGCTGGGTGCTCAGTGCTCTGGGTGCTTAGTGCTCAGTACTAAGTGTGCTGGGTGCTCAGTACTCAGGGTGCTCAGTGCTCGGGGTGCTGGGTGCTCAGTACTCAGGGTGCTGGGTGCTCAGTTCTCAGGGTGCTGGGTGCTCATTCTCGGGGTGCTGGGTGCTCAGTGCTCGGGGTGCTGGGTGCTCAGTACTCAGGGTGCTGGGTGCTCCGTACTCAGGGTGCTGGGTGCTCATTACTTAGTGTGCTCGGTGCTCAGTACTCAGGTTGCTGAGTGCTCAGGGTGCTGGCTACTCAGTACTCAGGGTGCTGGGTGCTCAGTACTCAGGGTGCTGGGTGCTCAGTGCTCAGGGTGCTGGGTGCTCAGTACTCAGGGTGCTGGGTGCTCAGTACTCAGGGTGCTGGGTGCTCAGTGCTCGGGGTGCTGGGTGCTCAGTGCTCGGGGTGCTGGGGGCTCATTGCTCGGGGTGCTGGGTGCTCAGTGCTCGGGGCGCTGGGTGCTCTGTGCTCGGGGTGCTCGGAGCTCAGTACACAGGGTGCTGGGTGCTCAGTGCTCGGAGTGCTCGGTGCTCAGTACTCAGGGTTCTGGGTGCTTAGTGCTCGGGGTGCTGGGTGCTCAGTACTCAGGGTGCTGCGTGCTCAGTACTCAGGGTGCTGGGTGATCAGTACTCAGGGTGCTGGGTGATCTGTACTCGGGTGCTGGGTGCTCAGTGCTCAGGGTGCTGGGTGCTCAGTGCTCGGGGTGCTGGGTGCTCAGTGCTCAGTACTCAGGGTGCTGGGTGCTCAGTGCTCGGGGTGCTGGGTGCTCAGTGCTCAGTACTCAGGGTGCTGGGTGCTCAGTGCTCAGGGTGCTGGGTGCTCAGTGCTCAGGGTGCTGGGTGCTCAGTGCTCAGGGTGCTGGGTACTCAGTGCTCAGGGAGCTGGGTACTCAGTGCTCGGGGTGCTGGGTGCTCAGTACTCAGGGTGCTGGGTGCTCAGTACTCAGGGAGCTCAGTGCTCAGTACTCAGGGTGCTCAGTGCTCAGTACTCAGGGTGCTCAGTGCTCTGTGTGCTGTGTGCTCAGTGCTCGGGGTGCTGGGTGCTCAGTCCTCAGGGTGCTGGGTGCTCAGTGCTCAGGGTGCTCGGTGCTCAGTGCTCAGGGTGCTGGGTGCTCAGTACTCAGGGTGCTGGGTGCTCAGTGCTCGGGGTGCTGGGTGCTCAGTACTCAGGGTGCTGGGTGCTCACTGCTCAGGGTGCTGGGTGCTCAGTGCTCAGGGTGCTCGGTGCTTTGTACTCAGGGTGCTCGGTGCTCGGGTTGCTGGGTGCTCAGTGCTCGGGGTGCTGGGTGCTCAGTGCTCGGGGTGCTGGGTGCTCAGTGCTCGGGGTGCTGGGTGCTCAGTGCTCAGGGTTCTGGGTGCTCAGTGCTCGGGGTGCTGGGTGCTCAGTACTCGGGGTGCTCGGTGCTCAGTACTCAGGTTGCTGGGTGCTCAGTGCTCAGGGTGCTGGGTGCTCAGTACTCAGGGTGCTGGGTGCTCGGTGCTCAGTACGCTGGGTGCTCAGTACTCAGGGTGCTGTCTGCTGAGTACTCAGGGTGCTCGGTGCTCAGTAATCAGGGTGCTGGGTGCTCAGTGCTCGGGGTGCTGGGTGCTCATTACTCAGGGTGCTGGGTGCTCAGTACTCAGGGTGCTCAGTGCTCGGGGTGCTGGGTGCTCAGTACTCAGGGTGCTGGGTGCTCAATGCTCGGGGTGCTGGGTGCTCAGTGCTCAGGGTGCTGGGTGCTCAGTGATCGGGGTGCTGGTTGCTCAGTACTCAGGGTGCTCAGTGCTCGGGGAGCTCGGTGCTCAGTACTCAGGGTGCTGGGTGCTCAGTACTCAGGGTGCTGGGTGCTCATTCTCGGGGTGCTGGGTGCTCAGTGCTCGGGGTGCTGGGTGCTCAGTACTCAGGGTGCTGGGTGCTCAGTACTCAGGCTGCTGGGGGCTCAGTACTCAGGGTGCTGGGTGCTCAGTACTCAGGGTGCTCGGTTCTCAGTACTCAGGGTGCTGGGAGCTCATTCTCGGGGTGCTGGGTGCTCAGTGCTCGGGGTGCTGGGTGCTCAGTACTCATTGTGCTGGGGGCTCAGTACTCAGGGTGGTGGGTGCTCAGTACTCAGGGTGATCTGTTCTCAGTACTCAGGGTGCAGGGTGCTCAGTGCTCGGGGTGCTGTGTGCACAGTGCTCAGGGTGCTGGGTGCTCAGTGCTCGGGGTGCTCAGTACTCAGGGTGCTGTGTGTTCAGTGCTCAGGGTACTGGGTGCTCAGTACTCAGGGTGCTGGTTGCTCAGTACTCGGGGTGCTGGGTGCTCAGTACTCGGGGTGCTGGGTGCACAGTGCTCAGGGTGCTGGCTGCTCAGTGCTCAGGGTGCTGGGTGCTCAGTACTCAGGGTGCTCAGTGCTCAGTACTCAGGGTGCTGGGTGATCAGTACTCAGGGTGCTGGGTGATCTGTACTCGGGTGCTGGGTGCTCAGTGCTCAGGGTGCTGGGTGCTCAGTGCTCGGGGTGCTGGGTGCTCAGTGCTCAGTACTCAGGGTGCTGGGTGCTCAGTGCTCGGGGTGCTGGGTGCTCAGTGCTCAGTACTCAGGGTGCTGGGTGCTCAGTGCTCAGGGTGCTGGGTGCTCAGTGCTCAGGGTGCTGGGTGCTCAGTGCTCAGGGTGCTGGGTACTCAGTGCTCAGGGAGCTGGGTACTCAGTGCTCGGGGTGCTGGGTGCTCAGTACTCAGGGTGCTGGGTGCTCAGTACTCAGGGAGCTCAGTGCTCAGTACTCAGGGTGCTCAGTGCTCAGTACTCAGGGTGCTCAGTGCTCTGTGTGCTGTGTGCTCAGTGCTCGGGGTGCTGGGTGCTCAGTCCTCAGGGTGCTGGGTGCTCAGTGCTCAGGGTGCTCGGTGCTCAGTGCTCAGGGTGCTGGGTGCTCAGTACTCAGGGTGCTGGGTGCTCAGTGCTCGGGGTGCTGGGTGCTCAGTACTCAGGGTGCTGGGTGCTCACTGCTCAGGGTGCTGGGTGCTCAGTGCTCAGGGTGCTCGGTGCTTTGTACTCAGGGTGCTCGGTGCTCGGGTTGCTGGGTGCTCAGTGCTCGGGGTGCTGGGTGCTCAGTGCTCGGGGTGCTGGGTGCTCAGTGCTCGGGGTGCTGGGTGCTCAGTGCTCAGGGTTCTGGGTGCTCAGTGCTCGGGGTGCTGGGTGCTCAGTACTCGGGGTGCTCGGTGCTCAGTACTCAGGTTGCTGGGTGCTCAGTGCTCAGGGTGCTGGGTGCTCAGTACTCAGGGTGCTGGGTGCTCGGTGCTCAGTACGCTGGGTGCTCAGTACTCAGGGTGCTGTCTGCTGAGTACTCAGGGTGCTCGGTGCTCAGTAATCAGGGTGCTGGGTGCTCAGTGCTCGGGGTGCTGGGTGCTCATTACTCAGGGTGCTGGGTGCTCAGTACTCAGGGTGCTCAGTGCTCGGGGTGCTGGGTGCTCAGTACTCAGGGTGCTGGGTGCTCAATGCTCGGGGTGCTGGGTGCTCAGTGCTCAGGGTGCTGGGTGCTCAGTGATCGGGGTGCTGGTTGCTCAGTACTCAGGGTGCTCAGTGCTCGGGGAGCTCGGTGCTCAGTACTCAGGGTGCTGGGTGCTCAGTACTCAGGGTGCTGGGTGCTCATTCTCGGGGTGCTGGGTGCTCAGTGCTCGGGGTGCTGGGTGCTCAGTACTCAGGGTGCTGGGTGCTCAGTACTCAGGCTGCTGGGGGCTCAGTACTCAGGGTGCTGGGTGCTCAGTACTCAGGGTGCTCGGTTCTCAGTACTCAGGGTGCTGGGAGCTCATTCTCGGGGTGCTGGGTGCTCAGTGCTCGGGGTGCTGGGTGCTCAGTACTCATTGTGCTGGGGGCTCAGTACTCAGGGTGGTGGGTGCTCAGTACTCAGGGTGATCTGTTCTCAGTACTCAGGGTGCAGGGTGCTCAGTGCTCGGGGTGCTGTGTGCACAGTGCTCAGGGTGCTGGGTGCTCAGTGCTCGGGGTGCTCAGTACTCAGGGTGCTGTGTGTTCAGTGCTCAGGGTACTGGGTGCTCAGTACTCAGGGTGCTGGTTGCTCAGTACTCGGGGTGCTGGGTGCTCAGTACTCGGGGTGCTGGGTGCACAGTGCTCAGGGTGCTGGCTGCTCAGTGCTCAGGGTGCTGGGTGCTCAGTACTCAGGGTGCTCAGTGCTCAGTACTCAGCGTTCTGGGTGCTCAGTGCTCAGGGTCCTCGGTGCTCAGTACTCAGGGTGCTCAGTGCTCAGTACTCAGCGTGCTTTGTGCTCAGTGCTCAGGGTGCTGGGTGCTCAGTACTAAGGGTGCTGGGTGCTCAGTACTCAGGGTGCTGGGTGCTCAGTACTCAGGGTGCTGGGTGCTCAGTGCTCGGGGTGCTCGGTGATCAGTACTCAGGGTGCTGTGTGCTCAGTGCTCTTGGTGCTGGGTGCTCAGTGCTCGGGGTGCTGGGTGCTCAGTGCTCGGGGTGCTGGGTGCTCAGTACTCAGGGTGCTGGGTGCTCAGTACTCAGGGTGTTCGGTGCTCAGTATTCAGGGTGCTCAGTGCTCAGTACTCAGGGTGCTGGGTGCTCAGTGCTCGGGGTGCTGGGTGCTCAGTACTCGGGGTGCTGGGTGCTCAGTACTCAGGGTGCTGGGTACTCAGTGCTCAGGGTGCTGGGTGCTCAGTACTCAGGGTGCTGGGTGCTCAGTACTCAGGGTGCTGGGTGCTCAGTACTCAGGGTGCTCAGTGCTCAGTACTCAGGGTGCTCAGTGCTCAGTACTCAGGGTGCTCAGTGCTCAGTACTCAGGGTGCTCAGTGCTCTGTGTGCTGTGTGCTCAGTTCTCGGGGTGCTGGGTGCTCAGTCCTCAGGGTGCTGGGTGCTCAGTGCTCAGGGTGCTCGGTACTCAGTGCTCAGGGTGCTGGGTGCTCAGTACTCAGGGTGCTGGGTGCTCAGTGCTCGGGGTGCTGGGTGCTCAGTACTCAGGGTGCTGGGTGCTCACTGCTCAGGGTGCTGGGTGCTCAGTGCTCAGGGTGCTCGGTGCTTTGTACTCAGGGTGCTCGGTGCTCGGGGTGCTGGGTGCTCAGTGCTCGGGGTGCTGGGTGCTCAGTGCTCGGGGTGCTGGGTGCTCAGTGCTCGGGGTGCTGGGTGCTCAGTGCTCAGGGTTCTGGGTGCTCAGTGCTCGGGGTGCTGGGTGCTCAGTACTCGGGGTGCTCGGTGCTCAGTACTCAGGTTGCTGGGTGCTCAGTGCTCAGGGTGCTGGGTGCTCAGTACTCAGGGTGCTGGGTGCTCGGTGCTCAGTACGCTGGGTGCTCAGTACTCAGGGTGCTGGCTGCTGAGTACTCAGGGTGCTCGGTGCTCAGTACTCAGGGTGCTGGGTGCTCAGTGCTCGGGGTGCTGGGTGCTCATTACTCAGGGTGCTGGGTGCTCAGTACTCAGGGTGCTCAGTGCTCGGGGTGCTGGGTGCTCAGTACTCAGGGTGCTGGGTGCTCAATGCTCGGGGTGCTGGGTGCTCAGTGCTCAGGGTGCTGGGTGCTCAGTGATCGGGGTGCTGGTTGCTCAGTACTCAGGGTGCTCAGTGCTCGGGGAGCTCGGTGCTCAGTACTCAGGGTGCTGGGTGCTCAGTACTCAGTGCTCGGGGTCCTGGGTGCTCCGTGCTCGGGGTGCTGGGTGCTCAGTGCTCTGGGTGCTTAGTGCTCAGTACTAAGTGTGCTGGGTGCTCACTACTCAGGGTGCTCAGTGCTCGGGGTGCTGGGTGCTCAGTACTCAGGGTGCTGGGTGCTCAGTTCTCAGGGTGCTGGGTGCTCATTCTCGGGGTGCTGGGTGCTCAGTGCTCGGGGTGCTGGGTGCTCAGTACTCAGGGTGCTGGGTGCTCCGTACTCAGGGTGCTGGGTGCTCATTACTTAGGGTGCTCGGTGCTCAGTACTCAGGTTGCTGAGTGCTCAGGGTGCTGGGTACTCAGTACTCAGGGTGCTGGGTGCTCAGTACTCAGGGTGCTGGGTGCTCAGTGCTCAGGGTGCTGGGTGCTCAGTACTCAGGGTGCTGGGTGCTCAGTACTCAGGGTGCTGGGTGCTCAGTGCTCGGGGTGCTGGGTGCTCAGTGCTCGGGGTGCTGGGGGCTCATTGCTCGGGGTGCTGGGTGCTCAGTGCTCGGGGCGCTGGGTGCTCTGTGCTCGGGGTGCTCGGAGCTCAGTACACAGGGTGCTGGGTGCTCAGTGCTCGGGGTGCTCGGTGCTCAGTACTCAGGGTGCTGGGTGCTTAGTGCTCGGGGTGCTGCGTGCTCAGTACTCAGGGTGCTGGGTGCTCAGTACTCAGGGTGCTGGGTGCTCAGTGCTCAGGGTGCTGGGTGCTCAGTGCTCAGGGTGCTGGGTGCTCAGTGCTCGGGGTGCTGGGTGCTCAGTGCTCAGTATTCAGGGTGCTGGGTGCTCAGTGCTCGGGGTGCTGGGTGCTCAGTGCTCAGTACTCAGGGTGCTGGGTGCTCAGTGCTCAGTGTGCTGGGTGCTCAGTGCTCAGGGTGCTGGGTGCTCAGTGCTCAGGGTGCTGGGTACTCAGTGCTCAGGGAGCTGGGTACTCAGTGCTCGGGGTGCTGGGTGATCAGTACTCAGGGTGCTGGGTGCTCAGTACTTAGGGTGCTCGGTGCTCAGTACTCAGGGTGCTGGGTGCTCAGTGCTCGGGGTGCTGGGTGCTCAGTACTCAGGGTGCTGGGTGCTCAGTGCTCGGGGTGCTCGGTGCTCAGTACGCTGGGTGCTCATTACTCAGGGTGCTGGGTGCTCAGTACTCAGGGTGCTGGGTGCTCAGTACTCAGGGTGCTGGGTGCTTAGTACTCAGGGTGCTCAGTGCTCAGTACTTAGGGTGCTCAGTGCTCAGTGCTCGGGGTGCTGGGTGCTCAGTGCTCAGGGTGCTGGGTGCTCAGTGCTCGGGGTGCTGGGTGCTCAGTGCTCAGGGTGCTGGGTGCTAAGTGCTCAGAGTGCTGGGTGCTCAGTACTCCGGGTGCTCGGTGCTCAGTACTCAGAGTGCTCAGTGCTCAGTACTCAGCGTGCTTTGTGCTCAGTGCTCAGGGTGCTGGGTGCTCAGTACTCAGGGTGCTGGGTGCTCAGTACTCAGGGTGCTGGGTGCTCAGTACTCAGGGTGCTGGGTGCTCAGTGCTCGGGGTGCTCGGTGATCAGTACTAAGAGTGCTGGGTGCTCAGTGCTCAGGGTACTGGGTACTCAGTACTCAGGGTGCTGGGTGCTCAGTGCTCAGGGTGCTGGGTGCTCAGTGCTCAGGGTGCTGGGTGCTCAGTGCTCGGGGTGCTGGGTGCTCAGTGCTCAGGGTGCTGGGTGCTCAGTGCTGAGGGTGCTCAGTGCTCATTACTCAGCGTGCTTTGTGCTCAGTGCTCAGGGTGCTGGGTGCTCAGTACTCAGTGTGCTGGGTGCTCAGTACTCAGGGTGCTGGGGGCTCAGTACTCAGGGTGCTGGGTGCTCAGTACTCAGGGTGCTGGGTGCTCAGTACTCAGGGTGCTGGGTGCTCAGTACTCAGGGTGCTGGGGGCTCAGTACTCAGGGTGCTGGGTGCTCAGTACTCAGGGTGCTCGGTTCTCAGTACTCAGGCTGCTGGGTGCTCATTCTCGGGGTGCTGGGTGCTCAGTGCTCGGGGTTCTTGGTGCTCAGTACTAAGGGTGCTGGCGGCTAAGTACTCAGGGTGCTGGGTGCTCAGTGCTCAGGGTGCTGGGTGCTCAGTGCTCAGGGTGCTGGGTGCTCAGTACTCAGGGTGCTGGGTGCTCAGTACTTAGGGTGCTCGGTGCTCAGTACTCAGGTTGCTGAGTGCTCAGGGTGCTGGGTACTCAGTACTCAGGGTGCTGGGTGCTCAGTACTCAGGGTGCTGGGTGCTCAGTGCTCAGGGTGCTAGGTGCTCAGTACTCAGGGTGCTGGGTGCTCAGTACTCAGGGTGCTGGGTGCTCAGTACCCAGGGTGCTGTGTGCTCAGTGCTCGGGGTGCTGGGGGCTCAGTGCTCTGGGTGCTGGGTGCTCAGTGCTCGGGGCGCTGGGTGCTCTGTGCTCGGGGTGCTCGGAGCTCAGTACTCAGGGTGCTGGGTGCTCAGTACTCAGGGTTCTGGGTGCTTAGTGCTCAGGGTGCTGGGTGCTCAGTGCTCAGGGTGCTGGGTGCTCAGTGCTCTGGGTGCTGGGTGCTCAGTGCTCTTGGTGCTGGGTGCTCCGTGCTTAGGGTGCAGGGTGCTCAGTGCTTAGGGTGCTGGGTGCTCAGTGCTCTTGGTGCTTGGTGCTCAGTGCTTAGGGTGCTGGGTGCTCAGTGCTCAGGGTGCTGGGTGTTCAGTGCTCGGGGTGCTGGGTGCTGAGTGCTCAGGGTGCAGGGTGCTCAGTGCTCGGGGTGCTCGGTGCTCAGTGCTCAGGGTCCTGGGTGCTCAGTACTCAGGGTCCTGGGTGCTTTGTACTCAGGGTGCTCAGTGCTCAGTACACAGGGTGCTGGGTGCTCAGTGCTCGGGGTGCTGGGTGCTCAGTGCTCAGTACTCAGGGTGCTGGGTGCTCAGTGCTCGGGGTGCTTGGTGCTCAGTACTCAGGGTGCTGGGTGCTCAGTGCTCGGGGTGCTGGGTGCTCAGTGCTCAGGGTGCTGGGTGCTCAGTGTACGGGGTGCTGGGTGCTCAGTACTCAGGGTGCTTAGTGCTCGGGGAGCTCGGTGCTCAGTACTCAGGGTGCTGGGTGCTCAGTACTCAGTGCTCGGGGTCCTGGGTGCTCCGTGCTCGGGGTGCTGGGTGCTCAGTGCTCTGGGTGCTTAGTGCTCAGTACTCAGGGTGCTGGGTGCTCAGTACTCAGGGTGCTCAGTGCTCGGGGTGCTGGGTGCTCAGTACTCAGGGTGCTGGGTGCTCAGTACTCAGGGTGCTGGGTGCTCAGTACTCAGGGTGCTGGGTGCTCAGTGCTCAGGGTCCTCGGTGCTCAGTACTCAGGGTGCTCAGTGCTCATTACTCAGCGTGCTTTGTGCTCAGTGCTCAGGGTGCTGGGTGCTCAGTACTCAGTGTGCTGGGTGCTCAGTACTCAGGGTGCTGGGGGCTCAGTACTCAGGCTGCTGGGTGCTCAGTACACAGGGTGCTGGGTGCTCAGTACTCAGGGGGCTGGATGCTCAGTACTCAGGGTGCTGGGGGCTCAGTACTCAGGGTGCTGGGTGCTCAGTACTCAGGGTGCTCTGTTCTCAGTACTCAGGGTGCTGGGTGCTCATTCTCGGGGTGCTGGGTGCTCAGTGCTCGGGGTGCTTGGTGCTCAGTACTAAGGGTGCTGGGTGCTCATTCTCAGGGTGCTGGGTGCTCATTCTCGGGGTGCTGGATGCTCAGTGCTCGGGGTGCTTGGTGCTCAGTACTAAGGGTGCTGGGTGCTCATTACTCAGCGTGCTTTGTGCTCAGTGCTCAGGGTGCTGGGTGCTCAGTACTCAGTGTGCTGGGTGCTCAGTACTCAGGGTGCTGGGGGCTCAGTACTCAGGGTGCTGGGTGCTCAGTACTCAGGGTGCTGGGTGCTCAGTACTCAGGGTGCTGGGTGCTCAGTACTCAGGGTGCTGGGGGCTCAGTACTCACGGTTCTGGGTGCTCAGTACTCAGGGTGCTCGGTGCTCAGTTCTCAGGGTGCTCGCTGCTCAGTGTTTGGGGTGCTGGGTGCTCAGTACTCAGCGTGCTGGGTGCTCAGTGCTCAGGGTGCTGGGTGATCAGCGCTCAGGGTGCTGGGTGCTCAGTACTCAGTGCTCAGGATGCTGTGTGCTCAGTGCTCTGGGTGCTGGGTGCTCAGTGCTCAGGGTGCTCTGTGCTCAGTACTCACGGTGCTGGGTGCTCAGTACTCAGGGTGCTGGGTGGTCAGTGCTCGGGGTGCACGGTGCTTAGTGCTCGGGGTGCTCGGTGCTCAGTGCTCAGGGTGCTGGGTGCTCAGTACTCAGGGTGCTGGGTTCTCATTACTCAGGGTGCTGGGTGCACAGTGCTAGGGGTGCTGTGTGCTCAGAGCTCGGGGTCTGGGTGCTCAGTACTCAGGGTGCTGGGTGCTCAGTACTCAGGATGCTGGGTGCTCAGTGCTCAGGGTGCTGGGTGCTCAGTGCTCTGGGTGCTGGGTGCTCAGTGCTTAAGGTGCTGGGTGCTCAGTGCTCAGGGTGCTGGGTGTTCAATGCTCGGGGTGCTGGGTGCTGAGTGCTCAGGGTGCAGGGTGCTCAGTGCTCGGGGTGCTCGGTGCTCAGTGCTCAGGGTCCTGGGTGCTCAGTACTCAGGGTGCTGGGTGCTTTGTACTCAGGGTGCTCAGTGCTCAGTACACAGGGTGCTGGGTGCTCAGTGCTCAGGGTGCTGGGTGCTCAGTGCTCAGTACTCAGGGTGCTGGGTGCTCAGTGCTCGGGGTGCTGGGTGCTCAGTACTCAGGGTGCTGGGTGCTCAGTGCTCGGGTGCTGGGTGCTCAGTGCTCAGGGTGCTGGGTGATCAGTGATCGGGGTGCTGGGTGCTCAGTACTCAGGGTGCTCAGTGCTCGGGGAGCTCGGTGCTCAGTACTCAGGGTGCTGGGTGCTCAGTACTCAGTGCTCGGGGTCCTGGGTGCTCCGTGCTCGGGGTGCTGGGTGCTCAGTGCTCTGGGTGCTTAGTGCTCAGTACTCAGGGTGCTGGGTGCTCAGTACTCAGGGTGCTCAGTGCTCGGGGTCCTGGGTGCTCAGTACTCAGGGTGCTGGGTGCTCAGTACTCAGGGTGCTGGGTGCTCAGTGCTCAGGGTCCTCGGTGCTCAGTACTAAGGGTGCTCAGTGCTCATTACTCAGCGTGCTTTGTGCTCAGTGCTCAGGGTGCTGGGTGCTCAGTACTCAGTGTGCTGGGTGCTCAGTACTCAGGGTGCTGGGGGCTCAGTACTCAGGGTGCTGGGTGCTCAGTACTCAGGGTGCTGGGTGCTCAGTACTCAGGGTTCTGGGTGCTCAGTACTCAGGGTGCTGGGGGCTCAGTACTCAGGGTGCTGTGTGCTCAGTACTCAGGGTGCTCGGTTCTCAGTACTCAGGGTGCTGGGTGCTCATTCTCGGGGTGCTAGGTGCTCAGTGCTCGGGGTGCTTGGTGCTCAGTACTAAGGGTGCTGGGGGCTCAGTACTCAGGGTGCTGGGTGCTCAGTGCTCAGGGTACTGGGTGCACAGTGCCCAGGGTGCTGGGTGCTCAGTGCTCAGGGTGCTCAGTACTCAGGGTGCTGGGTGCTCAGTGCTTGGGGTGCTGGGTGCTCAGTGCTCAGGCTGCTGGCTGCTCAGTGCTCAGGGTGCTGGGTGCTCAGTACTCAGGGTGCTCAGTGCTCAGTACTCAGCGTGCTGGGTGCTCAGTCCTCAGGTTCCTCGGTGCTCTGTACTCAGGGTGCTCAGTGCTCAGTACTCGGCGTAATTTGTGCTCAGTGCTCAGGGTGCTGGGTGCTCAGTACTCAGGGTGCTGGGTGCTCAGTACTCAGGGTGCTGGGTGCTCAGTACTCAGGGTGCTGGGTGCTCAGTGCTCGGGTTGCTCGGTGATCAGTACTAAGAGTGCTGGGTGCTCAGTGCTCAGGGTACTGGGTACTCAGTACTCAGGGAGCTGGGTGCTCAGTGCTCAGGGTGCTGGGAGCTCAGTGCTCAGGGTGCTGGGTGCTCAGTGCTCGGGGTGCTGGGTGCTCAGTGCTCAGGGTGCTGGGTGCTCAGTGCTCAGTGCTCAGGGTGCTGGGTGCTCAGTGCTCAGGGTGCTGGGTGCTCAGTGCTCGGGGTGCTGGGTGCTCAGTGCTCGGGGTGCTGGGTGCTCAGTGCTCGGGGTGCTGGGGGCTCAGTACTCAGGGTGCTGGGTGCTCAGTACTCAGTGTGTTCGGTGCTCAGTACTCAGGGTGCTCAGTGCTCAGTACTCAGGGTGCTGGGTGCTCAGTGCTCGGGGTGCTGGGTGCTCAGTACTCGGGGTGCTGGGTGCTCAGTACTCAGGGTGCTGGGTGCTCAGTGCTCAGGGTGCTGGGTGCTCAGTACTCAGGGTGCTGGGTGCTCAGGGTGCTGGGTACTCAGTACTCAGGGTGCTGGGTGCTCAGTACTCAGGGTGCTGGGTGCTCAGTTCTCAGGGTGCTGGGTGCTCAGTACTCAGGGTGCTGGGTGCTCAGTACTCAGGGTGCTGGGTGCTCAGAGCTCGGGGTGCTGGGTGCTCAGTGCTCGGGGTGCTGGGGGCTCAGTGCTCGGGGTGCTGGGTGCTCAGTGCTCGGGGCGCTGGGTGCTCTGTGCTCCGGGTGCTCGGAGCTCAGTACTCAGGGTGCTGGGTGCTCAGTGCTCGGGGTGCTCGGTGCTCAGTACTCAGGGTGCTGGGTGCTTAGTGCTCGGGGTGCTGGGTGCTCAGTACTCAGGGTGCTGCGTGCTCAGTACTCAGGGTGCTGGGTGATCTGTACTCAGGGTGCTGGGTGATCTGTACTCGGGTGCTGGGTGCTCAGTGCTCAGGTTGCTGGGTGCTCAGTGCTCGGGGTGCTGGGTGCTCAGTGCTCAGTACTCAGGGTGCTGGGTGCTCAGTGCTCGGGGTGCTGGGTGCTCAGTGCTCAGTACTCAGGGTGCTGGGTGCTCAGTGCTCAGGGTGCTGGGTGATCAGTGCTCAGGGTGCTGGGTGCTCAGTGCTCAGGGTGTTGGGTACTCAGTGCTCAGGGAGCTGGGTACTCAGTGCTCGGGGTGCTGGGTGCTCAGTACTCAGGGTGCTGGGTGCTCAGTACTCAGGGTGCTCAGTGCTCAGTACTCAGGGTGCTCAGTGCTCAGTACTCAGGGTGCTCAGTGCTCTGTGTGCTGTGTGCTCAGTTCTCGGGGTGCTGGGTGCTCAGTCCTCAGGGTGCTGGGTGCTCAGTGCTCAGGGTGCTCGGTGCTCAGTGCTCAGGGTGCTGGGTGCTCAGTACTCAGGGTGCTGGGTGCTCAGTTCTCGGGGTGCTGGGTGCTCAGTACTCAGGGTGCTGGGTGCTCACTGCTCAGGGTGCTGGGTGCTCAGTGCTCAGGGTGCTCGGTGCTTTGTACTCAGGGTGCTCGGTGCTCGGGGTGCTGGGTGCTCAGTGCTCGGGGTGCTGGGTGCTCAGTGCTCGGGGTGCTGGGTGCTCAGTGCTCGGGGTGCTGGGTGCTCAGTGCTCAGGGTTCTGGGTGCTCAGTGCTCGGGGTGCTGGGTGCTCAGTACTCGGGGTGCTCGGTGCTCAGTACTCAGGTTGCTGGGTGCTCAGTGCTCAGGGTGCTGGGTGCTCAGTACTCAGGGTGCTGGGTGCTCGGTGCTCAGTACGCTGGGTGCTCAGTACTCAGGGTGCTGGCTGCTGAGTACTCAGGGTGCTCGGTGCTCAGTACTCAGGGTGCTGGGTGCTCAGTGCTCGGGGTGCTGGGTGCTCATTACTCAGGGTGCTGGGTGCTCAGTACTCAGGGTGCTCAGTGCTCGGGGTGCTGGGTGCTCAGTACTCAGGGTGCTGGGTGCTCAATGCTCGGGGTGCTGGGTGCTCAGTGCTCAGGGTGCTGGGTGCTCAGTGATCGGGGTGCTGGTTGCTCAGTACTCAGGGTGCTCAGTGCTCGGGGAGCTCGGTGCTCAGTACTCAGGGTGCTGGGTGCTCAGTACTCAGTCCTCGGGGTCCTGGGTGCTCCGTGCTCGGGGTGCTGGGTGCTCAGTGCTCTGGGTGCTTAGTGCTCAGTACTAAGTGTGCTGGGTGCTCAGTACTCAGGGTGCTCAGTGCTCGGGGTGCTGGGTGCTCAGTACTCAGGGTGCTGGGTGCTCAGTTCTCAGGGTGCTGGGTGCTCATTCTCGGGGTGCTGGGTGCTCAGTGCTCGGGGTGCTGGGTGCTCAGTACTCAGGGTGCTGGGTGCTAAGTACTCAGGGTGCTGGGTGCTCATTACTTAGGGTGCTCGGTGCTCAGTACTCAGGTTGCTGAGTGCTCAGGGTGCTGGCTACTCAGTACTCAGGGTGCTGGGTGCTCAGTACTCAGGGTGCTGGGTGCTCAGTGCTCAGGGTGCTGGGTGCTCAGTACTCAGGGTGCTGGGTGCTCAGTACTCAGGGTGCTGGGTGCTCAGTGCTCGGGGTGCTGGGTGCTCAGTGCTCGGGGTGCTGGGGGCTCATTGCTCGGGGTGCTGGGTGCTCAGTACTCAGGGTGCTGGGTGCTCAGTACTCAGGCTGCTGGGGGCTCAGTACTCAGGGTGCTGGGTGCTCAGTACTCAGGGTGCTCGGTTCTCAGTACTCAGGGTGCTGTTAGCTCATTCTCGGGGTGCTGGGTGCTCAGTGCTCGGGGTGCTGGGTGCTCAGTACTCATTGTGCTGGGGGCTCAGTACTCAGGGTGGTGGGTGCTCAGTACTCAGGGTGATCTGTTCTCAGTACTCAGGGTGCTGGGTGCTCAGTGCTCGGGGTGCTGTGTGCACAGTGCTCAGGGTGCTGGGTGCTCAGTGCTCGGGGTGCTCAGTACTCAGGGTGCTGTGTGTTCAGTGCTCAGGGTACTGGGTGCTCAGTACTCAGGGTGCTTGGTGCTCAGTACTCAGGGTGCTGGTTGCTCAGTACTCGGGGTGCTGGGTGCTCACTACTCGGGGTGCTGGGTGCACAGTGCTCAGGGTGCTGGCTGCTCAGTGCTCAGGGTGCTGGGTGCTCAGTACTCAGGGTGCTCAGTGCTCAGTACTCAGCGTTCTGGGTGCTCAGTGCTCAGGGTCCTCGGTGCTCAGTACTCAGTGTGCTCAGTGCTCAGTACTCAGCGTGCTTTGTGCTCAGTGCTCAGGGTGCTGGGTGCTCAGTACTAAGGGTGCTGGGTGGTCAGTACTCAGGGTGCTGGGTGCTCAGTACTCAGGGTGCTGGGTGCTCAGTGCTCGGGGTGCTCGGTGATCAGTACTCAGGGTGCTGGGTGCTCAGTGCTCTTGGTGCTGGGTGCTCAGTGCTCGGGGTGCTGGGTGCTCAGTGCTCGGGGTGCTGGGTGCTCAGTACTCAGGGTGCTGGGTGCTCAGTACTCAGGGTGTTCGGTGCTCAGTATTCAGGGTGCTCAGTGCTCAGTACTCAGGGTGCTGGGTGCTCAGTGCTCGGGGTGCTGGGTGCTCAGTACTCGGGGTGCTGGGTGCTCAGTACTCAGGGTGCTGGGTACTCAGTGCTCAGGGTGCTGGGTGCTCAGTACTCAGGGTGCTGGGTGCTCAGTACTCAGGGTGCTGGGTGCTCAGTACTCAGGGTGCTCAGTGCTCAGTACTCAGGGTGCTCAGTGCTCAGTACTCAGGGTGCTCAGTGCTCAGTACTCAGGGTGCTCAGTGCTCTGTGTGCTGTGTGCTCAGTTCTCGGGGTGCTGGGTGCTCAGTCCTCAGGGTGCTGGGTGCTCAGTGCTCAGGGTGCTCGGTACTCAGTGCTCAGGGTGCTGGGTGCTCAGTACTCAGGGTGCTGGGTGCTCAGTGCTCGGGGTGCTGGGTGCTCAGTACTCAGGGTGCTGGGTGCTCACTGCTCAGGGTGCTGGGTGCTCAGTGCTCAGGGTGCTCGGTGCTTTGTACTCAGGGTGCTCGGTGCTCGGGGTGCTGGGTGCTCAGTGCTCGGGGTGCTGGGTGCTCAGTGCTCGGGGTGCTGGGTGCTCAGTGCTCGGGGTGCTGGGTGCTCAGTGCTCGGGGTTCTGGGTGCTCAGTGCTCGGGGTGCTGGGTGCTCAGTACTCGGGGTGCTCGGTGCTCAGTACTCAGGTTGCTGGGTGCTCAGTGCTCAGGGTGCTGGGTGCTCAGTACTCAGGGTGCTGGGTGCTCGGTGCTCAGTACGCTGGGTGCTCAGTACTCAGGGTGCTGGCTGCTGAGTACTCAGGGTGCTCGGTGCTCAGTACTCAGGGTGCTGGGTGCTCAGTGCTCGGGGTGCTGGGTGCTCATTACTCAGGGTGCTGGGTGCTCAGTACTCAGGGTGCTCAGTGCTCGGGGTGCTGGGTGCTCAGTACTCAGGGTGCTGGGTGCTCAATGCTCGGGGTGCTGGGTGCTCAGTGCTCAGGGTGCTGGGGCCTCAGTGATCGGGGTGCTGGTTGCTCAGTACTCAGGGTGCTCAGTGCTCGGGGAGCTCGGTGCTCAGTACTCAGGGTGCTGGGTGCTCAGTACTCAGTGCTCGGGGTCCTGGGTGCTCCGTGCTCGGGGTGCTGGGTGCTCAGTGCGCTGGGTGCTTAGTGCTCAGTACTAAGTGTGCTGGGTGCTCACTACTCAGGGTGCTCAGTGCTCGGGGTGCTGGGTGCTCAGTACTCAGGGTGCTGGGTGCTCAGTTCTCAGGGTGCTGGGTGCTCATTCTCGGGGTGCTGGGTGCTCAGTGCTCGGGGTGCTGGGTGCTCAGTACTCAGGGTGCTGGGTGCTCCGTACTCAGGGTGCTGGGTGCTCATTACTTAGGGTGCTCGGTGCTCAGTACTCAGGTTGCTGAGTGCTCAGGGTGCTGGGTACTCAGTACTCAGGGTGCTGGGTGCTCAGTACTCAGGGTGCTGGGTGCTCAGTGCTCAGGGTGCTGGGTGCTCAGTACTCAGGGTGCTGGGTGCTCAGTACTCAGGGTGCTGGGTGCTCAGTGCTCGGGGTGCTGGGTGCTCAGTGCTCGGGGTGCTGGGGGCTCATTGCTCGGGGTGCTGGGTGCTCAGTGCTCGGGGCGCTGGGTGCTCTGTGCTCGGGGTGCTCGGAGCTCAGTACACAGGGTGCTGGGTGCTCAGTGCTCGGGGTGCTCGGTGCTCAGTACTCAGGGTGCTGGGTGCTTAGTGCTCGGGGTGCTGGGTGCTCAGTACTCAGGGTGCTGCGTGCTCAGTACTCAGGGTGCTGGGTGCTCAGTACTCAGGGTGCTGGGTGCTCAGTGCTCAGGGTGCTGGGTGCTCAGTGCTCAGGGTGCTGGGTGCTCAGTGCTCGGGGTGCTGGGTGCTCAGTGCTCAGTATTCAGGGTGCTGGGTGCTCAGTGCTCGGGGTGTTGGGTGCTCAGTGCTCAGTACTCAGGGTGCTGGGTGCTCAGTGCTCAGGGTGCTGGGTGCTCAGTGCTCAGGGTGCTGGGTGCTCAGTGCTCAGGGTGCTGGGTACTCAGTGCTCAGGGAGCTGGGTACTCAGTGCTCGGGGTGCTGGGTGCTCAGTACTCAGGGTGCTGGGTGCTCAGTACTCAGGGAGCTCAGTGCTCAGTACTCAGGGTGCTCAGTGCTCAGTACTCAGGGTGCTCAGTGCTCTGTGTGCTGTGTGCTCAGTGCTCGGGGTGCTGGGTGCTCAGTCCTCAGGGTGCTGGGTGCTCAGTGCTCAGGGTGCTCGGTGCTCAGTGCTCAGGGTGCTGGGTGCTCAGTACTCAGGGTGCTGGGTGCTCAGTGCTCAGGGTGCTCGGTGCTTTGTACTCAGGGTGCTCGGTGCTCGGGTTGCTGGGTGCTCAGTGCTCGGGGTGCTGGGTGCTCAGTGCTCGGGGTGCTGGGTGCTCAGTGCTCCGGGTGCTGGGTGCTCAGTGCTCAGGGTTCTGGGTGCTCAGTGCTCGGGGTGCTGGGTGCTCAGTACTCGGGGTGCTCGGTGCTCAGTACTCAGGTTGCTGGGTGCTCAGTGCTCAGGGTGCTGGGTGCTCAGTACTCAGGGTGCTGGGTGCTCGGTGCTCAGTACGCTGGGTGCTCAGTACTCAGGGTGCTGTCTGCTGAGTACTCAGGGTGCTCGGTGCTCAGTAATCAGGGTGCTGGGTGCTCAGTGCTCGGGGTGCTGGGTGCTCATTACTCAGGGTGCTGGGTGCTCAGTACTCAGGGTGCTCAGTGCTCGGGGTGCTGGGTGCTCAGTACTCAGGGTGCTGGGTGCTCAATGCTCGGGGTGCTGGGTGCTCAGTGCTCAGGGTGCTGGGTGCTCAGTGATCGGGGTGCTGGTTGCTCAGTACTCAGGGTGCTCAGTGCTCGGGGAGCTCGGTGCTCAGTACTCAGGGTGCTGGGTGCTCAGTACTCAGTGCTCGGGGTCCTGGGTGCTCCGTGCTCAGGGTGCTGGGTGCTCAGTGCTCTGGGTGCTTAGTGCTCAGTACTAAGGGTGCTGGGTGCTCAGTACTCAGGGTGCTCAGTGCTCGGGGTGCTGGGTGCTCAGTACTCAGGGTGCTGGGTGCTCAGTACTCAGATTGCTGGGTGCTCATTCTCGGGGTGCTGGGTGCTCAGTGCTCGGGGTGCTGGGTGCTCAGTACTCAGGGTGCTGGGTGCTCAGTACTCAGGCTGCTGGGGGCTCAGTACTCAGGGTGCTGGGTGCTCAGTACTCAGGGTGCTCGGTTCTCAGTACTCAGGGTGCTGGGAGCTCATTCTCGGGGTGCTGGGTGCTCAGTGCTCGGGGTGCTGGGTGCTCAGTACTCATTGTGCTGGGGGCTCAGTACTCAGGGTGGTGGGTGCTCAGTACTCAGGGTGATCTGTTCTCAGTACTCAGGGTGCTGGGTGCTCAGTGCTCGGGGTGCTGTGTGCACAGTGCTCAGGGTGCTGGGTGCTCAGTGCTCGGGGTGCTCAGTACTCAGGGTGCTGTGTGTTCAGTGCTCAGGGTACTGGGTGCTCAGTACTCAGGGTGCTTGGTGCTCAGTACTCAGGGTGCTGGTTGCTCAGTACTCGGGGTGCTGGGTGCTCAGTACTCGGGGTGCTGGGTGCACAGTGCTCAGGGTGCTGGCTGTTCAGTGCTCAGGGTGCTGGGTGCTCAGTACTCAGGGTGCTCAGTGCTCAGTACTCAGCGTTCTGGGTGCTCAGTGCTCAGGGTCCTCGGTGCTCAGTACTCAGGGTGCTCAGTGCTCAGTACTCAGCGTGCTTTGTTCTCAGTGCTCAGGGTGCTGGGTGCTCAGTACTAAGGGTGCTGGGTGCTCAGTACTCAGGGTGCTGGGTGCTCAGTACTCAGGGTGCTGGTTGCTCAGTGCTCGGGGTGCTCGGTGATCAGTACTCAGGGTGCTGGGTGCTCAGTGCTCTTGGTGCTGGGTGCTCAGTGCTCGGGGTGCTGGGTGCTCAGTGCTCGGGGTGCTGGGTGCTCAGTACTCAGGGTGCTGGGTGCTCAGTACTCAGGGTGTTCGGTGCTCAGTATTCAGGGTGCTCAGTGCTCAGTACTCAGGGTGCTGGGTGCTCAGTGCTCGGGGTGCTGGGTGCTCAGTACTCGGGGTGCTGGGTGCTCAGTACTCAGGGTGCTGGGTACTCAGTGCTCAGGGTGCTGGGTGCTCAGTACTCAGGGTGCTGGGTGCTCAGTACTTAGGGTGCTCGGTGCTCATTACTCAGGGTGCTGGGTGCTCAGTGCTCAGGGTGCTCAGTGCTCAGTACTCAGCGTGCTTTGTGCTCAGTGCTCAGGATGCTGGGTGCTCAGTACTCAGGGTGCTGGGTGCTCAGTACTCACGGTGCTGGGTGCTCAGTGCTCAGGGTGCTGGGTGCTCAGTACTCAGTGCTCAGGATGCTGGGTGCTCAGTGCTCAGGGTGCTCGGTGCTCAGTACTCAGTGCTCAGGGTGATGGGTGCTCAGTGCTCAGGGTGCTCGGTGCTCAGTGCTCAGGGTCCTGGGTGCTCAGTACTCAGGGTGCTGGGTGCTTAGTACTCAGGGTGCTCAGTGCTCAGTACACAGGGTGCTGGGTGCTCAGTGCTCGGGGTGCTGGGTGCTCAGTGCTCAGTACTCAGGGTGCTGGGTGCTCAGTGCTCGGGGTGCTGGGTGCTCAGTACTCAGCGTGCTGGGTGCTCAGTACTCAGGGTGCTGGGTGCGCAGTGCTCAGAGTGCTGGGTGCTCAGTGCTCAGGGTGCTATGTGCTCAGTGATCGGGGTGCTGGGTGCTCAGTGCTCAGGGTGCTGGCTGCTCAGTGCTCAGGGTGCTGGGTGCTCAGTGCTCAGGGTGCTCGGTGCTCAGTACTCAGTGCTCAGGGTGATGGGTGCTCAGTGCTCGGGGTGCTCGGTGCTCAGTGCTCAGGGTCCTGGGTGCTCAGTACTCAGGGTGCTGGGTGCTTAGTACTCAGGGTGCTCAGTCCTCAGTACACAGGGTGCTGGGTGCTCAGTGCTCGGGGTGCTGGGTGCTCAGTGCTCAGTACTCAGGGTGCTGGGTGCTCAGTGCTCAGGGTGCTGGGTGCTCAGTACTCAGCGTGCTGGGTGCTCAGTGCTCAGGGTGCTGGGTGGTCAGTGCTCAGGGTGCTATATGCTCAGTGATCGGGGTGCTGGGTGCTCAGTACTCAGGGTGCTCAGTGCTCGGGGAGCTCGGTGCTCAGTTCTCAGGGTGCTCGGTGCTCAGTGTTTGGGGTGCTGGGTGCTCAGTACTCAGGGTGATGCGTGCTCAGTGCTCAGGGTGCTGGGTGCTCAGTGCTCAGGGTGCTGGGTGCTCAGTACTCAGTGCTCAGGATGCTGGGTGCTCAGTGCTCAGGGTGCTGGGTGCTCAGTGCTCAGGGTGCTCAGTGTTCAGTGCTCAGTACTCAGGGTGCTGGGTGCTCAGTACTCAGGGTGCTGGGTGCTCAGTGCTCGGGGTGCTGGGTGCTCAGTACTTAGGGTGCTGGGTGCTCAGTGCTCAGGGTACTCGGTGCTCAGTACTCAGGGTGCTCAGTGCTCAGTACTCAGCGTGCTTTGTGCTCAGTGCTCAGGGTGCTGGGTGCTCAGTACTAAGGGTGCTGGGTGCTCAGTACTCAGGGTGCTGGGTGCTCAGTACTCAGGGTGCTGGTTGCTCAGTGCTCGGGGTGCTCGGTGATCAGTACTCAGGGTGCTGGGTGCTCAGTGCTCTTGGTGCTGGGTGCTCAGTGCTCGGGGTGCTGGGTGCTCAGTGCTCGGGGTGCTGGGTGCTCAGTACTCAGGGTGCTGGGTGCTCAGTACTCAGGGTGTTCGGTGCTCAGTATTCAGGGTGCTCAGTGCTCAGTACTCAGGGTGCTGGGTGCTCAGTGCTCGGGGTGCTGGGTGCTCAGTACTCGGGGTGCTGGGTGCTCAGTACTCAGGGTGCTGGGTACTCAGTGCTCAGGGTGCTGGGTGCTCAGTACTCAGGGTGCTGGGTGCTCAGTACTTAGGGTGCTCGGTGCTCATTACTCAGGGTGCTGGGTGCTCAGTGCTCAGGGTGCTCAGTGCTCAGTACTCAGCGTGCTTTGTGCTCAGTGCTCAGGATGCTGGGTGCTCAGTACTCAGGGTGCTGGGTGCTCAGTACTCACGGTGCTGGGTGCTCAGTGCTCAGGGTGCTGGGTGCTCAGTACTCAGTGCTCAGGATGCTGGGTGCTCAGTGCTCAGGGTGCTCGGTGCTCAGTACTCAGTGCTCAGGGTGATGGGTGCTCAGTGCTCAGGGTGCTCGGTGCTCAGTGCTCAGGGTCCTGGGTGCTCAGTACTCAGGGTGCTGGGTGCTTAGTACTCAGGGTGCTCAGTGCTCAGTACACAGGGTGCTGGGTGCTCAGTGCTCGGAGTGCTGGGTGCTCAGTGCTCAGTACTCAGGGTGCTGGGTGCTCAGTGCTCGGGGTGCTGGGTGCTCAGTACTCAGCGTGCTGGGTGCTCAGTACTCAGGGTGCTGGGTGCGCAGTGCTCAGAGTGCTGGGTGCTCAGTGCTCAGGGTGCTATGTGCTCAGTGATCGGGGTGCTGGGTGCTCAGTGCTCAGGGTGCTGGCTGCTCAGTGCTCAGGGTGCTGGGTGCTCAGTGCTCAGGGTGCTCGTGCTCAGTACTCAGTGCTCAGGGTGATGGGTGCTCAGTGCTCGGGGTGCTCGGTGCTCAGTGCTCAGGGTCCTGGGTGCTCAGTACTCAGGGTGCTGGGTGCTTAGTACTCAGGGTGCTCAGTCCTCAGTACACAGGGTGCTGGGTGCTCAGTGCTCGGGTGCTGGGTGCTCAGTGCTCAGTACTCAGGGTGCTGGGTGCTCAGTGCTCAGGGTGCTGGGTGCTCAGTACTCAGCGTGCTGGGTGCTCAGTGCTCAGGGTGCTGGGTGGTCAGTGCTCAGGGTGCTATATGCTCAGTGATCGGGGTGCTGGGTGCTCAGTACTCAGGGTGCTCAGTGCTCGGGGAGCTCGGTGCTCAGTTCTCAGGGTTCTCGGTGCTCAGTGTTTGGGGTGCTGGGTGCTCAGTACTCAGGGTGATGCGTGCTCAGTGCTCAGGGTGCTGGGTGCTCAGTGCTCAGGGTGCTGGGTGCTCAGTACTCAGTGCTCAGGATGCTGGGTGCTCAGTGCTCAGGGTGCTGGGTGCTCAGTGCTCAGGGTGCTCAGT